>NC_090022.1:301915873-302170873 GCF_037176765.1 Anolis sagrei
TGAAGAAGGAAGAGAGCTAAGGGAAGGGAAGGAAGGGAAGGGGAGGGGAGGGAAGGAAGGAAGGAAGGAAGGAAGGAAGGAAGGAAGGAAGGAAAAGGCAGACAAGGAAAAGGAAGGAAGGAAGAGGAGAGTAAAGAGAAGGGAAGGAAGAAGGAAGGGAGGGGGTAGTCAAGGAAAGGGAAGGAAGGAAGGAAGGAAGGAAGGAAGGAAGGAAGGAAGGAAGAGAGTAAAGAAGGGAAGGAAAAAGGAAGAAAGGAAGGGAAGAAGGGAGGGAGGGAGTCAAGGAAAGGGAAGGAAGGAGGAAGAGAGTAAAGAGAAGGAAAAGGAAGAAGGAATGAAGGAAGGAAGGGGAAGAATAAAGGAAGGAAGAAGGAAGAGAGCTAAGGGAAGGGGAGGGGAGGGGAAGGGAAGGGGAGGGGAGGAAGGAAGGAAGGAAGGAAGGAAGGAAGGAAGAAAGGAAGGAAAAGGCAGACAAGGAAAAGGAAGGAAGGAAGGAAAGGAAGGGAAGGAAGGGGAGAGTAAAGAGAAGGGAAGGAAGAATGAAGGGAGGGGGGTAGTCAAGGAAAAGGAAGGAAGGAAGGAGAAGAGAGTAAAAAGAAGGGAAGGAAGAAGGAAGGGAAGAAGGGAGGGACTGGGTCAAGGAAAGGGAAGGAAGGAGGAAGAGAGTAAAGAGAAGGAAAGGAAGAAGGAATGAAGGAAGGAAGGGAAGAATAAAGGAAGGAAGAAGGAAGAGAGCTAAGGGAGAAGGGAGGGGAGGGGAGGAGGAAGGAAGGAAGGAAGGAAGGAGAAGGAAGGAAGGAAGAAAAGGCAGACAAGGAAAAGGAAGGAAGGAAGAGGAGAGTAAAGAGAAGGGAAGGAGAAGGAAGGGAGGGGGGTAGTCAAGGAAAGGAAAGGAAGGAGGAAGGAAGGAAGGAGGAAGAGAGTAAAAGAAGGGAGGAAGAAGGAAGGAAGGGAAGAAGGGAGGGAGGGAGTCAAGGAAAGGAAGGAAGGAGGAAGAGAGTAAAGAGAAGGAAAGGATGAAGGAATGAAGGAAGGAAGGGAAGAATAAAGGAAGGAAGAAGGAAGAGAGCTAAGGGAAGGAAGGGAAGGGGAGGGGAGGGGAGGGTGAGGGGAGGGGGAGGCGGAGGGGACCGGGAGGTGAGGGAGGGAAGGAAGGAAGAAGGAAGGAAGGAAGGAAGGAAGAAGGAAAAAGGCAGACAAGGAAAAGGAAGGAAGGAAGAGGAGAGTAAAGGGAAGGGAAGGAAGAAGGACAGGGAGAGGGGGTAGATCAAGGAAAGGGAAGGAAGGAAGGGAAGAGAGTAAAAGAAGGGAAGGAAGAAGGAAGGAGAGGAAGGGAGGAGTCAGGAAGGAAGGAAGGAGAAGAGAGTAAAGAGAGGAAAGGAAGAAGGAATGCTAGGAAGGAGGGAAGAAAGGAAGGAGAGGAAGGAGATAGGGAAGGGCAAGGGGAAGGGAGTGGAGGGAGAGGGAAGGAAGGAAGGAGGGAGGAAAAAGGGAGTCAAGAAAAGGGAAGGAAAGAAGGAAAGAAGAGAGACAAGGAAAGGAAGAAGAAAAAGAGAAAAGGATGTAGAGGCCCCCTTTCTCCCTTGCTTTGAAGCCTCCTTCCTCCTGGGTGCCGGATCTGTGCTTGGCACCACGGCCACCACGGCCACGGCTCGGCTTCCAGGCACGAAGGGGCTTGCTCAGCTGTGCTCCCAGCTCCAAAGCAAACAGCCGGCCGATCCTGCGTTCCTTCCTTCGCTCACCTCCGGAACAGGAGCCTTGCCTTCCTGCAGTGGCAAACAGCCCTTGGCAGCTCCTCAAAACAAGCCTCCTTTGAGGTCCCGATCCCACCTCCAGACCGGCCTGGAAGGGAGCGCCTTGCCCAGCAAGGGAGTGGGGACCCTAACCCTTTCCTGCTACCCCTGAACCTGCGGGGAGGAGAAGCCCAAAGTCCTGCTTGGCTCTGGGTGTTGGCCCTTGGCCCAAGTAGAGGGCAGATACCACTGCCCTGCTCCAATCCTTCAACAGGGAGAAATGTAGGTGAAATGCAGAAATCTAGGATAGGTGGCATCTGTCTTGAAAACAGTGCAAAGATGACTGCAGATGCAGACTGTGGCCAGGAAATCAGAAGACGCTTACTTCTTGGGAGGAGAGCAATGTCCAATCTCAATAAAATAGTAAAGAGTAGAGACATCAGACTGGCAACAAAGATCCGCATAGTTAAAGCCATGGTCTTCCTGTAGTCACCTACGGATGTGAGAGCTAGACCTTCGGGAAGGCTGAGCGGAGGAAGAGAGATGCTTTTGAGCTGTGGTGTTGGAGGAAAGCGCTGAGAGTGCCTTGGACTGCGAGAAGATCCAACCAGTCCATCCTCCAGGAAAGAAAGCCCGACTGCTCACTGGAGGAAGGAGAGTAGAGGGAAAGCGGAAGTCCTTTGGCCACATCATGAGGAGACAGGAAAGCCTAGAGAAGACAATTATGCTGGGGAAAGTGGAAGGCAAAAGGAAGAGGGGCCGACCAAGGGCAAGATGGATGGATGGCATCCTTGAAGTGACTGGACTGACCTTGAGGGAGCTGGGGGTGGTAACGGCCGACAGGGAGCTCTGGCGTGGGCTGGTCCATGAGGTCACGAAGAGTCGGAGACGACTGAACGAATGAACAACAACAACAAAAGGCATTGAGGAGCCTGAGCCCCTTCTTTCCTTTCGAACCATCCAGGAATTTAAAATTGTCTGGGGAGGCCCTACTCTCGATCCCATTTGCATTGCAAGCGCGATTGACGGGGACGAGAGACAGGGTCTTCTCAGTGGTGGCCCCTCAGCTGTGAACTCCCTTCCCAAGGGTATTAGATCAGTCCCTTCCCTCCTGATCTTTCGGAAAAGAGTAAAAACCTGGCTTTTTGAGCAAGCTTTCAGCAACACGGCATAATTGGATAAATACAGTAAGAATACATAATAAACATGGAACGGATTAGACGATGAAAACGGATAAAGAGTTGAACTGGTTGACATTAATTTTTATAGTTTGGATTGGTTTTATATGGATTTCGTTGTGTGATATTGAATGTTTTTAACTGTATGTATCTATGTTCATGGCATTACTTATTTATTTATTTATTTTGAGTAGTTCTACCCCACCCTTCTCAACCCCCCGAGGGGGGCTCAGGGCGGCTTACAAAAAATGCACAATTCAATGCCTACACAGAATACACATACATACAAAACAGCAGTTAAACAATTATCACAGTTAAAACAGTCGGTATATAACACAATCAATAAAACTAATCTCAAGCTCAGCGCTCGTCTTTCAGAGTTCCATAATTCCATTCCACTATGTCAATTCCTGTCAATCGTCAAAGTCCTTTCTTTATCTGCCAGATTGTCGAATGCCTGGTCCCAAATCCAGAGGAGGGCGACTAAAATGATCAAGGGTCTAGAGAACAAGCCCTATGAGGAGCGGCTTAGGGAACTGGGCATGTTTAGCCTGAAGAAGAGAAGGCTGAGAGGAGACATGATAGCCATGTATAAATATGTGAGAGGAAGCCACAGGGAGGAGGAGGGAGCAAGCTTCCTTTCTGCTTCCCTGGAAACTAGGACGCAAGGGAACAATGGCTTCAAACTACAAGAGAGGAGATTCCATCTGAACATGAGGAAGAACTTCCTGACTGTGAGAGCCGTTCAGCAGTGGAACTCTCTGCCCCGGAGCGTGGTGGAGGCTCCTTCTTTGGAAGCTTTTAAGCAGAGGCTGGATGGCCATTTGTCAGGGGTGATTTGAATGCAATATTCCTGCTTCTTGCCAGAATGGGGTTGGACTGGATGGCCCATGAGGTCTCTTCCAACTCTTTGATTCTATGATTCTATGATTCTATGTTTTCAATTTTTTCCTAAAGGAAAAAATTCACTCCCCGGGGATGCTGCTGATCTAATTTCCCCGGGGAGTGAATTCCACAGGTGAGGGGCCACCACCGAGAAGGCCCTGCTCCTCGTCCCCGCCAATCTCACTGGCGGGGTCGAGAGCAGGGCCTCCCCAGAAGATCTTAGACTCTGAGGTGGGACGTAGAGGGAGATCCATTTGGACAGATACGCTGGGCCGGAACCGTATAGGGTTTTGTAGGTCAAAACCAGCACCTTAAATTGTGCTCGGAATTGGATCGGCAGCCGGTGGAGCTGGCATAACAGGGGGGTGGTATGCTCCCTGTATGACACCCTGGTAAGTAGTCTGGCTGCCTCCCGCTGGACTAGATGGTTTCCGAGCAGTCTTCAAAGGCAACCCTACGTAGAGTGCATTGCAGTAATCTAATCGGGATGTGACAAGAGTGTGGACCACCGTGGTCAGATCCGACTTCCCAAGGTACGGGCGCAGCTGGCGCACAAGTTTTAATTGCGCAAAAGCTCTCCCGGCCACTGCTGAGACCTGGGGTTCCAGGCTCAGCGATGAGTCCAGGATCACTCCCAAGCTGCGAACCTGCGTCTTCAGGGGGAGTGTAACCCCGTCTAACACAGGCTGTAACCCTATGCCCTGTTTGGCCTTACGACTGACCAGCAGGACCTCTGCCTTGTCTGGATTCAATTTCAATGTGTTAGCTCTCATCCAGATCGTCACAGCAGCCAGACACCGATTCAAGGTCTGGACGGCCTCCTTGGTGACAGGTGAGAAGGAGTGACAGATTTGGACATCATCTGCGTAGAGATAACATCTCATTCCGAAACTCCGAATGATCTCCCCCAGCGGCTTCATGTAGATGTTAAATAACATCGGGGACAGGATTGAACCCTGTGGGACTCCACACAACAACGGTTGTGGGGCCGAACAGGTGTCACCCAAGTAACACCTTCTGGGACTGTCCCTCAAGGAAGGATCGGAGCCATTGCAAGGCAGTGCCCCTGAGTCCCATGTCTATGAGGCGCCCCAGAAGGATACCGTGATCGATGGTATCGAAGGCCGCTGAAAGGTCCAGCAGAACTAACAGGGACACACAGCGAAGATCATCTACCAAGGCGACCAAGGCTGTCTCAGTTGCATGTCCCGGCCTAAAGCCGGCATCTCATTGTTGCCGATCTGGACGCCTCCGGGCTGAAAAGAGCGGGATAAAAATGCTGTAAATAAATAAGGAATTGCAGACTGAGGCAAAGAAGGAAGGATTAGCAAGCCTGGAAGATCTGCAAAACAAAGCAGAGGCATCCAGAGGTCAAGATGACATGAAACCGAAATAACTGGTCCCGAAATGTGGATGCTGTTCGCTCCTTTTCGTTGCAACTCAGAGTAAGCTTCACCTTGCTTCCAAACACCACCACACAAGAGCTGTAGTTTTACAGTTTATTAAGGAAAAAATCCAAATCAAAAGACTAAGGTTAAATGCAGAATATAGTTCCAAAGATCTTCAGGTAAAAGCAGGAGACCCAATCCTATTGGCAAAGTTCAAACCAGAGTCCCAGGTACAAGCAAGGAAACCATTGCCCCATGAATCACAATGCAAGAAATCCCAAGCGTCCTGCTTTCCAGGCTAAGGTTATTCCATGAAGCTTTCAGGCTAATAAGCTACGTTGAACTGACGCTTTCCCTTGGTTTGCAAGAAGCCTAAATACTAGGCTTGGGTGATCCAGTTCGTTAATTTCGTTATTCGTTATTGATTCGTATTTAAATTAGCTTACGATCCAATATCGAGCCATGCAGGAATAGTGTGAGGAGTAATTAAGAATCGAAACAATTTTTTCCAATTTTCGTAATTATTTCATAATTATTTCGTAATTATTTCGTAATTATTTTCGTAATTATTTTTGTATGCCTGGTGCATTGTATTGTATATTATATTATTATATTATATATTATTATATATTATATTAATATATTATTGTATTATATTATAATTGTATATTATAATATAATATATATAATATAATATATTATAATACAATATAATAATATTATAATAATATAATATAATAAATTATTATATTATATTTTATATATATTATATTATTATAATATATAATATAATATAATAATATTATAATATAATATACAACAATATAATATAATAATATAATAATAATATAATAATAATATAATAATATAATATAATATAATATAATATAATATAATATAATATAATATAATATAATACAGGGTTAGTCAAAATGCATAGGCCAATAAGCCATTCAATTGAATGGCTTATTGGCCTATGCATTTTGACTAACCCTGTATAATATAGTTGTTGTTTGTTTTATCACACCAACAGTCAACAACAGAGGGAGAGGGGAGCTTCAGAAGTTCCCCCTGTCCCATTTGGAGGTTTTTTTAGCATATTGCGCAATCGCGTCCGCCATTAACGAATCGATTCGTAATTTACGAAATTTCAGAAATTTCGAAATTTTGAAATCTTAAATTTCGGAAGTCCTCAGAATTTCGAAACGCTAGCGCACCCTAGAAACGAAACGAGTTTAGAACCAATTTTTTTCTTGATCGCCCAAGCCTACTAAATACCTTTCTAACATGAAAACATTACATGAAATCATTGCGATGACCTTTCATCAAGCTGGCCTCTCATCTGCCGGCCAGGCAAGAACTCCGCCTGACCCGCAAATCAAGACGAGCTTGCCGGGTCAGGTCACTATCAAGGCTTTCAGTACTTTCAGTATCAGCGTGGGAAGGAGGCAAATGCCTCCCCACCTGTTCGCTATCTCCTTTGTTAAAATTCCTTTCTCTTGGGAACCGCTGTGTTGATGTTGACTCTGCACTGTCTGTGCTGTCTGTGGGAGCTGAAGGCCCAGAGATCTGAGGCACAGAAAAAGAGCCAGAAATCTGAATCCCATCATCCTCATCATCACAGAACATCTCAGCCGCAACACTTTTCTGGACAACAAGCCTTCCTCGTCCCTTAGGATCTCCCGCTGAAGTCCAGCATCAGGATGAAGGAGACTCCACGGCACGGAGGGGCATCCCATTGATAGTGTGCTGCCGCCACATAACCCATCATCCCACCCTTGACCAAAGTTAGGGGGGCACATTCCCCCTCATCCTTTGCAAGGAGAGCCATAAAACTAGACTCCCTCAGGTGCAATTGCCTTGGCCCAGGTTCAACTCCAGCCAATTAGAGCCATAAAACACACGCACATATATATGTATGTATATATTGCAAACCCAACGGAGTAAAACAATCTTCGCTGGGTGGAACTGAATGCGTGCCACATGCGTTTTCTATCAATCCCAGATGGAGAAGGAGGAATGAAAAGTTGGGGGGGGGGGGTTTGCAAAATAAGGGCCTGGAAAAGAATAAAGGGGGAGCTTGTTTGAGGTTCGTGGAGGGGCCGGTGTGGCTTTGGTGGGAAAGCTGTCGGCACTCAAAGCAAAGCAAAGAGGTCCGTTTTTTAAAAAGGGGAGCGGGATTTGAGCATGAACACAACAGAGGTGGCAAAGGCTGGCACAGGTTGGCATAGATCATAGAATCATAGAATCAAAGAGTTGGAAGAGACCTCCTGGGCCATCGAGTCCAACCCCATTCTGCCAAGAAGCAGGAATATTGCATTCAAATCACCCCTGACAGATGGCCATCCAGCCTCTGCTTAAAAGCTTCCAAAGAAGGAGCCTCCACCACACTCCGGGGCAGAGAGTTCCACTGCTGAACGGCTCTCCCAGTCAGGAAGTTCTTCCTAATGTTCAGATGGAATCTCCTCTCTTGTAGTTTGAAGCCATCGTTCCATTGCGTCCTAGTCTCCAAGGAAGCAGAAAACAAGCTTGCTCCCTCCTCCTCCCTGTGGCTTCCTCTCACATATTTATACATGGCTATCATGTCTCCTCTCAGCCTTCTCTTCTTCAGGCTAAACATGCGCAGTTCCCTAAGCCGCTCCTCATAGGGCTTGTTCTCCAGACCCTTGATCATTTTAGTCGCCCTCCTCTGGACACATTCCAGCTTGTCAATATCTCTCTTGAATTGTGGTGCCCAGAATTGGACACAATATTCCAGATGTGGTCTAACCAAAGCAGAATAGAGCATGGGTAGCATTACTTCCTTAGATCTAGACACTAGGCTCCTCTTGATGCAGGCCAAAATCCCATTGGCTTTTTTTGCCACCACATCACATTCCTGGCTCATGTTTAACTTGTTGTCCACGAGGACTCCAAGATCTTTTTCACACATACTGCTCTCGAGCCAGGCATTGTCCCCCATTCTGTATCTTTGCATTTCATTTTTCCTGCCAAAGTGGAGTATCTTGCATTTGTCACTGTTGAAGTTCATTTTGTTAGTTTTGGCCCATCTCTCTAATCTGTCAAGATCGTTTTGAATTCTGCTCCTGTCCTCTGGACTATTGGCTCTCCCTCCCAATTTGGTGTCGTCTGCAAACTTGATGATCATGCCTTCTAGCCCTTCATCTAAGTCATTAATAAAGATGTGGAACAGGACCGGGCCCAGGACGGAACCCTGCGGCACTCCACTTGTCACAACATAGAATACGCAAATACGTCCATCTTTGGTGCCCTTCCCTCCAACATTTTGTAGATGGAAAACAGGACGTTTATGGCAAAATAAGGATGAATAGAGAAGCAAGGAAAAGCTGCAGCAGTTTGCTTTTGCCTGAATCCACCAGAAAGGGTTGCCACAACTCAGTGCTATGGCATAAGGGGAATTGTAGGTTTGCAAAGTCTCTTGCCTTCCCTGTAAAAGGCTGGTGCCTCATCAAACTACAACTCTCACTGATGGCTATCGAAGCCATACTGCACATGCAATGACATTGTGGGTGTGCCATGTAGTTGCACATGTGCCTGTGAGTGTGCATACAAGTTTTGTTGCACATCCAGTTGTGCATTCAACTGCACAAAGTGCAAACCTGCATGCAGAGACCTATGTTGCACATGCGCCAAGTGTGCGTACACATCCAGCATGCATTCAATTTCACACTTAAAGTGCAACCATGATATCTATTTTGTACGTGTGCTAATGAGTGTGCATGCACATTTTGTTGCACATCCAGCTGTGAATTTAACTGCATGCTCAAAGTGCACACTCTTTGCACTTGTGCCACTCATTGCACTTGAGCCACTTGTGTCATGAGTGAGCATGCCCATTTTGTTGCACATCCAGTTGTGCATTCAATCGCACAAATTTCAAACCTGCATGCCGAGACCTATGTTGCACATGCGCCAACGTACACATCCAGCATGCATTCAATTTCACACTTAAAGTGCAACCATGCATGCCGATATCTATTTTGTACATGTGCCAATGAGTGTGCATGCACATTTTGTTGCACATCCAGCTGTGAATTCAACTGCATGCTCAAAGTGCACACTCTTTGCACTTGTGCCACTCATTGCACTTGAGCCACTTGGGCCATGAGTGAGTGTGCCCATTTTGTTGCACATCCAGTTGTGCATTCAATTGCACCCTCAAAGTCCAAACCTGCACGCAGAGACCTATGTTGCACATGCGCCAAGTGTGCGTACACATCCAGCATACATTCAATTTCATACTTAAAGTGCAACCCTGCATGCAGATATCTATTTTGTACATGTGCTAATGAGTGAGCATGCCCATTTTGTTGCACATCCAGCATGCATTCAATTTCACACTTAAAGTGCAACCATGCATGCAGATATCTATTTTGTACATGTGCTAATGAGTGTGCATGTATATTTTGTTGCACATCCAGCTGTGAATTCAACTGCATGCTCAAAGTGCACACTCTTTGCACTTGTGCCACTTGTGCCATGAGCAAACGTGCCCATTTTGTTGCACATCCAGTTGTGCATTCAATTGCACCCTCAAAGTCCAAACCTGCATGCAGAGAGACCTATGTTGCACATGCGCCCAGCATGCATTCAATTTCACACTTAAAGTGCAACCATGCATGCAGATATCTATTTTGTACATGCGCTAATGAGTGAGCATACCCATTTTGTTGCACATCCAGCTGTGCATTCAATTTCACACTTAAAGTGCAACCATGCATGCAGATATCTATTTTGTACATGTGCTAATGAGTGTGCATGCACATTTTGTTGCACATCCAGCTGTGAATTCAACTGCATGCTCAAAGTGCACACTCTTTGCACTTGTGCCACATGAGCAAGCATGCCCATTTTGTTGCACATCCAGTTGTGCATTCAATTGCACACTCAAATTCCAAACCTGCACGCAGAGAGACCTATGTTGCACATGCGCCCAGCATGCATTCAATTTCACACTTAAAGTGCAACCATGCATGCAGATATCTATTTTGTACATGCGCTAATGAGTGAGCATGCCCATTTTGTTGCACATCCAACTGTGAATTCAACTGCATGCTCAAAGTGCACACTCTTTGCACTTGTGCCACTCATTGCACTTCAGCCACTTGTGCCATGAGTGAGCGTGCCCATTTTGTTGCACATCCAGCTTTGTATTCAATTGCACCCTCAAAGTGCAATCCTGCATGAAGCGACCTATATTGTACACGCGCCTGTGAGTGTGCATGCACGTTTTGTTGCACATCCAGTTGTGCAAAGTGCAGTCCTGCATACAGAGATCTATGCAACAGTATATCACAATCCAATGTAGACATTTGGCCCAGCTAACTTACAAGACACTTGTGTCATGTGAGTAGGACAAGTTCAGATCTGATTATAAGGAACTTTGCCAAATCTGCCTGTCTAACCAAGTCAAGGCTGAGATGAAACCGTTGACAGAGAAGAGTGTGAAATTTGCTGGAGCAAATGCTCAAATGCACCAATTAGCAACGGCAACTGGAAACCCCTTTTGGAGACGGCTCTGTTATGACCTTGCAATTCCTTGCAAGGTTCCAAACTTGAAGGGAAGACCCCAAGCAGAGCCCCACAACGGCCTTCAGTCCATTGCCACCCAAACAGCCTTGGCGTCAGTGTATCGCTCCCAGAACTGCACCAAAGGCAGGGAAGACACCACATTCTGCAGAAAGGGACCAAGCTGGGCTTCAAATCTCTTGCTGGCTTTTCCTGCTGACTGGCAGACCCAGAATCCCCAGTGTCATCAGAATGACTAACAGGTCCAGAATCCCCGGAGAGATCAGGTGCAGGCACAATCAAGGGCTGAACTACAACAGGCAGATCTATATAAATAAAAAAGGAATGTTCGTTTGTGGGATTGACAGAACTCAAAAACCACTGGACGAATTGACACCAAATTTGGACACAAGACACCTAACAACCCAATGTATGTCCTTCACTCAAAAAATTGATTTTGTCATTTGGGAGTTGTAGTTCCTGGGATTTATAGTTCACCTACAATCAAAGAGCATTCTGAACCTCACCAACAATGGAACTGAACCAAACTTGGCACACGGTTCTCCCATGACCAACAGAAAATACTGGAAGGGTTTGGTGGGCAGTGTCCTTTGGTTTTGGAGTTATAGTTCATCTACATCCAGAGATCACTGTGGACTCAAACAATGATGGATCTGGACCAAACTCTACATGAATATTCAATATGCCCAAATGTGAACACTGGTAGAGTTTGGGGAAAATAGAATCTTGACATTCGGGAGTTGTAGTTGCTTGGATTTATAGTTCGCCTACAATCAAAGAGCATTCTGAACCCCACCAACAATGGAATTGAACCAAACTTGGCACACAGTTCTCCCATGACCAACAGAAAATATTGGAAGGGTTTGGTGGCCAGTGTCCTTTGGTTTTGGAGTTGTAGTTCACCTACATCCAGAGAGCACTATGGACTCAAACAATGATGGATCTGGACCAAACTCTACACGAATACTCAATATGCCCAAATGTGAACACTGGTAGAGTTTGGGGAAAATAGAATCTTGACATTCGGGAGGTGTAGATGCTGGGATTTATAGTTCACCTACAATCATAGAATCAAAGAATTGGAAGAGACCTCATGGGCCATCCAGTCCAACCCCCTGCTAAGAAGCAGGGATATTGCATTCAAATCATCCCTGACAGATGGCCATCCAGCCTCTGTTTAAAAGCTTTCAAAGAAGGAGCCTCCACCACACTCCGGGGCAGAGAGTTCCACTGCTGAACGGCTCTCACAGTCAGGAAGTTCTTCCTCATCTTCAGATGGAATCTCCTACAATCAAAGGGCATTCTGAATCCCACCATGGATAGAATTGGGCCAAACCCCCCTTGCAGAACTCTCATGTGGACCACAGCAATGCATGGCACGGGACGGCTAGTAGAGATATAGATTGGTAAAATAAACAGATAAATAGAGACAGACAGACAAGAGAGAGAGAGAGAGAGAAAGCAAGACAGACTAACAAGCAATGGATAGAAAAATTGACAGCTAGATTGATAACAGATAGACAGACAGAACAAATAGATGGTTAGATTGAAGATAGATGGATGGGGATAGAGAGATCGATAGATAGACAGATAGAAAGATATGGACAGACAGATAACAAAAGATTGCCCCAGGCACTAACTAGCCACACCAAACAACTGCCAGGTGGTCAGCTGAAACATTCACACTTAGCTCCAACAGACAAGAGTTCTTTGTCCCACCCGGGTCATTCCACAGATATATAAACCCCTTTTCCTCGTTCCAACAGACCTCACTACCTCTGAGGATGCTTGCCATAGATGCAGGCGAAACGTCAGGAGAGAATGCCTCTAGAATGTGGCCATATAGCCCGAAAAAAACCTACAACAACCCAGACAGATAATAGGTAGATAAATAGGTGGCAATATCAATGATAGATAGATAGATAGATGGATGGATGGATCGATGGATGGATAGAGATAATTGGTAGATAAATAGATGGCTAGATCAATAATAGGTAGATAGATGATGGTGCTACAGATCCCATACTAATAACATGGCTAGAGATTTGGATTTGACCAGGATAAACAATACATAGAATCATAGACTCAAAGAGTTGGAAGAGATCTCATTGGCCCTCATCCAGTCCAACCCCATTCTGCCAAGAAGCAGGAATGTTGCATTCAAATCACCCCTGACAGATGGCCATCCAGCCTCTGTTTAAAAGCTTCCAAAGAAGGAGCCTCCACCACACTCCGGGGCAGAGAGTTCCACTGCTGAACGGCTCTCACAGTCAGGAAGTTCTTCCTCGTGTTCAGATGGAATCTCCTCTCTTGTAGTTTGAAGCCATTGTTCCATTGCGTCCTAGTCTCCAAGGAAGCAGAAAACAAGCTTGCTCCCTCCTCCTCCCTGTGGCTTCCTCTCACATATTTATACGTGGCTATCATATCCCCTCTCAGCCTTCTCTTCTTCAGGCTAAACATGCCCAGCTCCTTAAGCCGCTCCTCATAGGGCTTGTTCTACAGACCCTTTATCATTTTAGTCACCCTCCTCTGGACACATTCCAGCTTGTCACTATCTCTCTTGAATTGTGGTGCCCAGAATTGGACACAATAGTCCAGGTAAAGTGGTCTCACCAAAGCAGAATAGAGGGGTAGCATTACTTCCTTAGATCTAGACACTAGGCTCCTATTGATGCAGGCCAAAATCCCATTGGCTTTTTTTGCCGCCACATCACATTGTTGGCTCATGTTTAACGAGGACTCCAAGATCTTTTTCACACGTACTGCTCTCGAGCCAGGCATTGTCCCCCATTCTGTATCTTTGCATTTCGTTTTTCCTGCCATGCAAACAGATACCCTCCGCCTTTCCAATGAGGGGGGGACAACTTCCCGTCCGGACGCTCCCTTTTGGGCCAGTTCCGTTCCTGCTCTTTTCCTGCTCAGTGCCGCCTTTATAAGAATGCCGGCAGAAGGATGTCGCCTGTCACCAGCTCGTATTTCTTGCCCACTGGCACTGGCTTTTATTTGCCCAGCAGGCAAGCTTCCTCTTGCAGCCAAAAGAATGGAAGCAGAGGCTGAAGAAGTGGCCGGAGCCACAGAAGGTGGACCAGATAACGTGCTTTCCGAAAGCAAGGATGGATGGAGGTGATGGCAGGGATGCCAATCTGCTAGGCAAGGGAGAGATTCAAGGCACCCAAAGAGAGCTTGCTGGCTTTTCATAGGTTCTTGGGCTTGGAATACTAATAACACTATGTGGTACAATTTTTGTTCCTGGGTTATAAATGCCATTTCCTAATTGGCTCGATCATAAAAACATAGAATCATAGAATCAAAGAGCTGGACTCGTGGGCCATCCAGTCCAACCCCCTTCTGTCAAGAAGCAGGAATATTGCATTCAAATCACCCCTTACAGATGGCCATCCAGCCTCTGTTTCAAAGCTTCCAAAGAAGGAGCCTCCACCACACTCCAGGGCAGAGAGTTCCACTGCTGAACGGCTCTCACAGTTAGCAAGTTCTTCCTCGTGTTCAAATGGAATCTCCTTTCTTGTAGTTGGAAGCCATTCTTCCATTGCCTCCTAGTCTCCAGGGAAGCAGAAAACAAGCTTGCTCCCTCTTCCCTAGGACTTCCCCTCATATATATATTTGGAATCTCCTTTCTTGTAGTTTGAAGCCATTGTTCCGCGTCCTAGTCTCCAAGGAAGCAGAAAACAAGCTTGCTCCCTCCTCCTCCCTGTGGCTTCCTCTCACATATTTATACATGGCCCTCATCATATCTCCTCTCAGCCTTCTCTTCTTCAAGCTAAACATGCCCAGCTCCTTAAGCCGCTCCTCATAGGGCTTGTTCTCCAGACCCTTGATCATTTGAGTCGCCCTCCTCTGGACACATTCCAGCTTGTCAATATCTCTCTTCAATTGTGCTGCCCAGAATTGGACACAATATTCCAGGTGTGGTCTAACCAAAGCGGAATAGAGCATGGGGAGCATGACTTCCCTAGATCTAGACACTATGCTCCTATTGATGCAGGCCAACATCCCATTGGCTTTTTTTGCCGCCACATCACATTCCTGGCTCATGATTAACTTGTTGTCCACGAGGACCCCAAGATCTTTTCCACACACACTGCTCTCAAGCCAGGCCTCATCGTCCCCCATTCTGTCTCTTTGCATTTCATTTTTTCTGCCTAAGTGGAGTATCTTGCATTTGTCACTGTTGAACTTCATTTTGTTAGTTTTGGCCCTTCATCTCTCTAATCTGTCAAGCAGTGGAACTCTCTGCCCCGGAGTGTGGTGGAGGCTCCTTCTTTGGAAGCTTTTAAGCCGAGGCTGGATGGCCATCTGTCAGGGGTGATTTGAATGCAATATTCCTGCTTCTTGGTAGAATGGGGTTGGACTGGATGGCCCATGAGGTCTCTTCCAACTCTTGGATTCTATGATTCTATGATTCTAAGATCGTTTTGAATCCTCCAGCGCAGGAGGCTCCACTGGACTCCCAAGTGGTTTATACTCCACTAGAGTTGGAAAGGAACCCCCGAGGCCATCTAGTCCAACCCCCTTCTACCCTGGAAGAAGACACAATCAAAGCTCTCCCAACAGATGGACATCCAGCCTCAGTTTAAAATCCTCCAGCACAGGAGGCTCCACTGGACTCCCAGGTGGTTTATACTCCACTAGAGTTGGAAAGGAACCCCCAAGGCCATCTAGTCCAACCCCCTGTGGAGGAAGACACAATCAAATCCCTCCCAACAGATGGACATCCAGCCTCGGTTTAAAATCCTCCAGCACAGGAGGCTCCACTGGACTCCCAGGTGGTTTATACTCCACTAGAGTTGGAAAGGAACCCCCAAGGCCATCTAGTCCAACCCCCTGTGGAGGAAGACACAATCAAAGCCCTCCCAACAGATGGACATCTAGCCTCTGTTGGAAAAAAAACTCCAGAAAAGGAGGCTTCAATGGACCCAAGACAGTAGATTCTTCTGTTGATCAGAAATATAGAGCACCAACTGGATCCTGGCCTTTGCCCTGTGGAACACGTAACCACAGTATTTCTTCTCTACATTCCTTCTATGGGAAATCTGCTAATCGTAAGACGAGACAGTGAAGGGAAACACCCAATTTCTTATCTCGGCTTTCGGTCATACCATGGCTCATACGCAAGTCAAGATTGCACAGACAATAGTATTGATAAAAGGGTTAAATTATCAACAGGGCTGACTGCAAATATTGAAACTCATTGTCATAAGACTCACATAGTTTGGCCTCCATCAAAGAAAGCCACATTCCCTTTGGTTTTTCTCCTCGTTTTCCTACAGTAAACACAGGGTTCACCTACACTGTGAAATCAATGCAGTTTGGCACCACTTTAACTGCCATGGCTCAATGGTATGGCATTATGGGTATGCCGTCGCACCTGGGGGCTATAACTCTTAGTGAAAGAGAGATAGACGTGACATCTTTCCCCCAGGGGATTGCTTCTTGCCTTCCTTTAGAGAACTGGAACTCCCAAGGACCAAAACACTGTAGATAACTCAAAATAGGTTTTATTGTTCACAAAGAGTTATCCCTTTAAGGCAATAAGCTGGAAAGTTTCAAAGGGGTAAAGGAAATATACATTACAGTCTCTGGTTGTCTTGGGTCCAAGGAGATTTCGCAGCTGAGAAGCTTTTCCTGTTCCCTCTTTTCTCAATGGCTGTGAAGGTCGGAATAAACACAGCCCCCAGTCCAATGGCCTATGTTGAAGGCACAGAGTCTTCCTTTGGATGCCAAAAGACCGGTTTGAAGGCGCTTGGGTCTCCTCAATGTTGTCCAGAGCGATCTGGACATGAAGTATGAGTCCCAAGGGTAAAAACCTTAGAATTGGTAATGAGAGGTAACTTAATTAAGGGCTTTAGAGCCAAGTCTCTTTCTCATGTCTATCTGATAGAAAGTTTGATGGTAGAATGGAAAAGGAAAAGCTCTGCCCTCCACCAGGAAGAGGTGGAGCCAAGCAATTGAGCTGAGGAAGCAATATAACTGGTGCAAACAACATTGATTAACAGCTATAAATAACCAATCAATCCAACTATACATTTACAAAGTAAGCAAGTATGGGCAAGTTATACAGTTTAAACCTTTGCACTTTAAAGTTCTACACACAGGTGGCACCACTCGTGCCATCACAATGGGAGTTGTACTTTTACATGATCTTTAGCCACCTCTGTGAGAGTGCTGGTGTTTCGCCAAACTACAACTCCCATGATTCCATAACATTGCAAGATAGCTATTAAGCTGCAGTTTGGCATCCCTTTGGCTGTCTTGGCTCAATACTATGAAACAATGGGAATTGTAGTTTTGCAAGGTCTCAAGCTATCTTTACCAAGGAGGCCCTGGGCCTCACCAAACTACAACTCCCAGGCTTCCGTAGCATTGAGTTCAGGTTTGAGTCTCCTTGTGGAGCGAAAAAGTGGCGTATAAGTCTCCTGAGACCTTGCAACCCGTATAAATCAACATAATAATAATAATAATAATAATAATAATAAGTTGTTATTATTATTAATAATAATAATAGTCCTAGACACTTGGGAAGTGTCCAGCGTGTGATCCAATACAACAGCCAGCAGAGTGATCTTGTTTGCTGTGGACTCATCTTGTTGTGTTTCAAATAATAATAGTAGTAGTAGTAATAATAATAATAATAATAATAATAATAATGTTAAGATCCAATCTATGGCTTCTTTGGGTGTATCTACATGTGAATTAATGCAGTTTGGTACCACTTTAGCTGCCATGCCTAACTGATGTAGACTCCTAGGAGTTATAGTTTAATAGGGCTATAGGCCTTGTAAAACTACAACTCCCCTGATCCCATCCCATTGAGCGGACTGCAAACCCCTGCCTTTGGGGTCACAAAGGCAAAGCCTATGAGCGGCATCCATGCTTCGCTGCCACCCAAAGAGAAGAACAGACCCTGCAATGTTCAACAAGGGGCTCCAGTTACTGCTAGAAATGTGACACCCTCCAATTCCATGCCTCCAGATGTTTGTGCAACCTTTGCCCCAACACAAAGACAATGCGCGCGTTCCACCAAAAGGCCACAGCAGCCTCCTGAGACCTTGCAACCCAAATTCCTGGGCTTTGAGTTCCAGCTCTGGGGTGGTTTTATGCACAATGCAAAAATAGTTGCATTCCCGGTCACAAAATGGAGCGACACACCAACATAAACACACACTTTAGTTCCACTTTCACTGCCATGGATCAATGCTCCGAAGTCCCAGAAATGTTCAGAGTAGAATGAATGCAAATCGACCCTACTTTCAGTGCCCTGGCTCAATGCTACGGACTCTAGGAGATGTGGTTTTGCAAGGTCTTTGTCCTTCCCTGCAGAAGAGTGTCCATGCCAAACCAAACTACAACTCCCAAGACTCCATTGTGTTGAGCTATATTAGTCGAAATGCATTAATTCTGCAGTGCGGATGGTCACCAAGAAAGCACAGTCTCCCCACGGTGAACCAGTGGGAGACTGAAGCCCCTTGTAAACTGCCATAAAATCCAGATTATCAACGCAGTCAATCCACATCATCTGCTTTGAACTGGATTATATCTGTCTACACTGCCATACAATCCAGTTCAAGGCAGATAATTTGGATTTTATATGGTACCGTCAAAGGTGCCTGACACTCCATCTACACTGCCATATAATGTGGTTTCAGAAGACAATTTAACTACACTGAACTGGATTATATGAGTCCACACTAGGCTTAGGCAAACTTTGGCCCGCCAGGTGATTTGGAATTCAACTCCCACAATTCCTAACAGCTGGAATTGTGGGAGTTGAAGTCCAAATCACCTGGAGGGCAAGATTTGCTCATGCCTGGTCTACACTGCCATATATGTAATATAGCTCAATGCAGTTAAATTGTATTCTGAAACTGCATGATATGGCCGTGTAAAAGGGACCCAAGGATGCATCTACTCTGCAGAATGAATGTAGTCATTTGGAATGGCTGATAAACCAAATTGGGGTTGCATAGAAACAATCTTGGCATGCGGGGATTTGGTGTTACACCGTGCAACTTTGAGACTGAATGGCCAACACTGTGCAACTGCATGCACAATGAAATAGGCATGCACATGGCATGGACAGTCCTGACATTATGGTTATTTGTAGTTCGATGCCTTCAAGTCATCTCTAATTTGCAGCAACCAGAAGGTAGACCTCACAACCTCTGAGGATGCTTCCCATAGATGTTAAACAACATGGGAGACAGTATTGAACCCTGAGAACCCCACAAGGCCCGGTCCTGCTCAGGATCTTCATTCATGACTTAGATGAAGGGCGAGAAGGCAGGATCATCAAGTTTGCAGACGACACCAAACGGGAAGGGAGAGCCAAGACTCCAGAGGACAGGAGCAGAACTCAAAGGGATCTTGACAGATTAGAGAGATGAATGGGCAAAGCTAACAAAATGAAGTTCAACAGGGACAAATGCAAGAGACTCCATTTACGCAGGAAAAACGAAATGCAAAGATACAGAATGGGGGACAATGCCTGGCTCGAGAGCAGGACGTGTGAAAAAGATCTTGGAGTCCTCGTGGACAACAAGTTAAACATGAGCCAGGAATGTGATGTGGTGGCAAAAAAAGCCAATGGGATTTTGTCCTGCGTCAATAGGAGTGTCTAGATCTAGGGAAGTCATGCCCCCCATGCTCTTTTCCGCCTTGGTTAGACCACACCTGGAATATTGTGTCCAAGTCTGGACACCACAATTGAAGAGAGATATTGACAAGCTGGAATGTGTCCAGAGGTGGCCGACTCAAATGATCCAGGATCTGGAGAACAAGCCCTATGAGGAGCGGCTTAAGAATCTGGGCATGTTTAGCCTGAAGAAGAGAAGGACGAGAGGAGATATGATGAGAGCCATGTATAAATATGTGAGAGGAAGCCACAGGGAGGAGGAGGGAGCAAGCTTGTTTTCTGCTTCCCTGGAGACTAGGACGCAATGGAACAATGGCTTCAAACTACAAGAGAGGAGATTCCATCTGAACATGAGGAAGAACTTCCTGACTGTGAGAGCCGTTCAGCAGTGGAACTCTCTGCCCCGGAGTGTGGTGGAGGCTCCTTCTTTGGAAGCTTTTAAACAGAGGCTGGATGGCCATCTGTCAGGGGTGATTGGAATGCAAAATTCCTGCTCCTTGGCAGGAGGTTGGACTTCCAACTCTAGGATTCTATGATTCTACAGTATGGATGGATGCATCAGTGAAGATTGTGAGCCCAGGTCTCCGGGAGTTCTAGTCCAATGCTCTTCATGCCATTTTGGAGGAAAGGAAGCTAGCGCCTTCTCCTTCCTGCAAAAATGGGAGGCATTTTGCTTTAAGAGGGGAGAAAAGACTCCAGAAGAAGGGGATCCGGTGGCTTTGGCATCTTCATCCTCATCCTCATCTTGTGTTTGGCTTGCAACCTCTGCCTCTGGGCTCGAGGGAGAGACACTTGAGCGCCTGCCAACACTTCTCCAGCACTCTTTAATTTGAGCCCTTTTACGAGCTGCAAGGAGAGGGATGCCTGGGTCGGGAAAGAGGGCGGGAAGGAGGAATGGCAGGTCCCAGGCTCTGCAAAAGCAAAGCCGCTCTCTTGGCAAAGGGCCTGGGCTTCTGCTCAAACCCCGGGGCCATGCCTTGACTCAGGCTTAGCAAGGCAAGCTCCGCATCTCCCCGCTTCCAAAACATCAGCATTCCTGCACAGGTAGGACGGATCATAGAATCATAGAATCAAAGAGTTGGAAGAGAGCTCATGGGCCATCCAGTCCAACCCCATTCTGCCAAGAAGCAGGAATATTGCATTCAAATCAGCCCTGACAGATGGCCATCCAGCCTCTGCTTAAAAGCTTCCAAAGAAGGAGCCTCCACCACACTCCGGGGCAGAGAGTTCCACTGCTGAACAGCTCTCACAGTCAGGAAGTTCTTCCTCATGTTCAGATGGAATCTCCTCTCTTGTAGTTTGAAGCCATTGTTCCGCGTCCTAGTCTCCAAGGAAGCAGAAAACAAGTTCACTCCCTCCTCCCTGTGGCTTCCTCTCACATATTTATACATGGCCCTCATCATATCTCCTCTCAGCCTTCTCTTCTTCAGGCTAAACATGCCCAGTTCCCTAAGCCGCTCCTCATAGGGCTTGTTCTCCAGACCCTTGATCATTTGAGTCGCCCTCCTCTGGACACATTCCAGCTTGTCAATATCTCCCTTGAATTGTGGTGCCCAGAATTGGACACAATATTCCAGGTGTGGTCTAACCAAAGCAGAATAGAGGGGTAGCATTACTTCCTTAGATCTAGACACTAGGCTCCTCTTGATGCAGGCCAAAATCCCATTGGCTTTTTTGCCACCATATCACATTGTTGGCTCATGTTTAACTTGTTGTCCACGAGGACTCCAAGATCTTTTTCACACGTACTGCTCTCGAGCCAGGCATTGTCCCCCATTCTGTATCTTTGCATTTCATTTTTTTCTGCCAAAGTGGAGTATCTTGCATTTGTCACTGTTGAACTTCATTTTGTTAGTTTTGGCCCTTCATCTCTCTAATCTGTCAAGATCGTTTTGAATCCTGCTCCTGTCCTCTGGAGTATTGGCTATCCCTCCCAATTTGGTGTCGTCTGCAAACTTGATGATCCTGCCTTCTAGCCCTTCATCTCAGTCATTAATAAAGATGTTGAACAGGACCGGGCCCAGGACGGAGCCCTGCGGCATCTCATATGATCAGAATCTCCTTGAAGTTCCCAATTTTAGGACCTTTCGCCTGATGTCTACTAGGCGTAGAGCATTCACGGTGGTGGCGCCTTACCTGTGGAATGCCTTGCCAGTGGAAACACGAGCTCTCCGAGATTTACTATCTTTTCGTAGAGCTTGTAAAACTTATTTATTTAGGCTGGCATTTGAATCTGGTTGATTGACATTTTTTCTTTGTTTTTAAATGTAATGTATTGCATATGTATGTTGTAAACTGCTCTGAGCCTTCGGGGAGTGACGGTATATACATTCGATAAATAAATATATACATAAATAAATAAATATAATCATAGAGTTGGAAGAGATTGCATGGGCCATCTAGTCCAACCCCATTCTTCCATGCAGGAAATGCACAATCAAAGCACTCCCGACAGATGGCCATCCAGCCTCTGTTTAAATTTATTTATTTAGTATTTATATTTTGCCCTTCTCACCCCACAGGGGACTCGGGGCAGATTACAATGTACATATATACATGGCAAACATTCAATGCCATAGACACACAACATATATAGACAGACACTCAGAGGCTATTCAACATTCCAGCTATTTCATGAGGGTATTCTGGCCACCAGGGGAGCTGTCGCGTCACCGTCCATTTGTGACACTAATGAAGTATGTATTGTCGAAGGCTTTCATGGCTGGAATCGCTAGGTTCTTGTGGGGTTTTTTGGGCTATAGGGCCATGTTCTAGAGGCATTTCTCCTGACGTTTCGCCTGCATCTATGGCAAGCATCCTCAGAGGTAGTGAGGTCTGTTGGAAATAGGACAATGGGTTTATGTATCTGTGGAATGGCTGGGGTGGGGCAAGAAGCTCTTCCCTGCTGGAGCTAGGTGTGAATGTTTCAACTGACCACCTTCATTAGCATTTGAAGGCCTGCCTGAGCCTGGGAAAATATTTTGTTGAGAGGTGTTAAGATGTGCCTGGTTGTTTCCTCTCTGCTGTTTTGCTGTTGTAATTTTAGAGTTTTTTAATACTGGTAGCCAGAAAATCCAACCAATGCTCCGTTCAGCAAAGGACAAGAGGGATCCTCTCACCTCTGCAGAAGTCTACCGTATACCATGCAGCTGTGGACAAGTCTACAGAGGGACCACCCAACACAGCGCCCAGAATCAAGGAACATGAAAGGCACTGCAGACTACTCCAACCAGAGAAATCAGCCATAGCAGAGCACCTGAGGAACCAGCATGGACACAGCAGATTATTGGAGAACACAGAAATGCTGGACCACTCTCACAACCACCATGTCAGACTACACAGAGAAGTCATTGAAATCCACAAGAAGCAGGTGGACAATTTCAACAGAAAGGAAGAGACCATGAAAATGAACAAAATCTGGCTCCCAGTATTAAAAAACTCTAAAATTACAACAGCAAAACAGCAGAGAGGAAACAACCAGGCACATCTTAACACCTCTCAACAAAAGATTTTCCCAGGCTCAGGCAGGCCTTCAAATGCTAATGAAGGTGGTCAGTTGAAACATTCACACCTAGTTCCAGCAGAGAAGAGCTCTTTGCCCCATCCCAGCCATTCCACAGATATATAAACCCATTGTCCTATTTCCAACAGACCTCACTACCTCTGAGGATGCTTGCCATAGATGCAGGCAAAACGTCAGGAGAAATGCCTCAAGAACATGGCCCTATAGCCTGAAAAAACCCACAAGAACCTACTAATGAAGTACTTCCTCATTCTTTGCATGCTTGCTGGAGATTTTTATGGTGTCGTAAATTAGCCTCCCTGCATAAGCGGTACCTAAATTTCCTACTTGACAGATGCAACTGTCTGTCATATGGTCTGCAGTTGATGGTGGTTGGTGATGGAAGGGTTAATGTGAGTATTAGTTTTAGAGGGTTTGGTGATCTGTAAGTGGGAGTTCATGGGTGAAAGCAATTAGGGGTGGAGGTGTGCAGGAGATGGGCTGCAGCTGGGTGTTACTGGATTTAAGGAGCTAACCTTGGGACTGATCTTTGGGAGAAAAGTATTATGTCACGTTGCTAGGGCTCTACCTTGTTTAGGTAGAGATGAATCAAAACTCCCTGTTTTATCAAACAGTTTAATGAAAACAGCACTTACTTGCTGGCTGTTTTTATAGTCCAAAATATAAAACACAAAGATAGCACACAGCTACAGAATAAACAAAAACTGATAGCAAATATAACTTCGCAGTCAAAAGGGTCCAGTCCAGTGGTCAAATGCTGAGAGTTCAATAAACAAAGTCCAGGGATCAAGAGTCTATACCGGAGTCAAAAGCCAGTCCAAATGTTCAAGGTTCCAGGGTTCCAAGATTACAGGAGACAGGTCAGGATACTGAAAAATCCAACAGACCTGGGGGGGAAACCAGCAGCATCCACCACCAAAATACAACAGATACTTTTCTCCCAAAGATCTGTCCCAAGGTTAGCTCCTTAAATCCAGTAACACCCAGCCAGGGGCGGCTCGTCCATTATGCGAAGTAAGCGGTCGCAGAACACTTTTTTTTGCCAGGGGCGCAGAGGCGCCTCTGTAAATGCCCCTCAACTGCCACTTGAGGAGCATCCCATCAGCTCACAACAGCCCTAGCAGTCCGGGGGGAGCCTCAGCTTTCTTGCCTCACTGCCGGGTGATCCTCTTCCCAAAGGGGCCTAGCCCCTCTCATTCCTGCTTCACCCGGCCACCGGGTGCGCGAGCAGAGCTGGCGCTCAATCGTTCTCCGCGTTCAATCCCTTCCCCATGACCGGCTCTCTTTCCCGATCCCCTGGCGCTCCACCTGCCTCCTCTCCTCTCCCCAATCCAGGGGTGGGCCAAGGGGCAGAGCTGTCATGCCTGGCCCGCTTTCTCCTCAGCCATTGGGACCAAGAGAGAGAGAGAGAGAGAGAGGTGGAGAGGCCCACCTTTCCTGAAGGTAGGCACAAAAACAAAGGAGGGAGCGGAGGTGGGAGATACCTCCAGCCGGAGGGGCTCTCTCTCTCTCTCTCTCTCTCTCTCTCTTGGTCCCAATGGCTGAGGAGAAAGTCAGGAGAAGAGGTGACCTTTGGTGCACACGCCGGGGTCTTCAGGCACGCCTCCGGACCCAAAGCGGGCCAGGCAAGGGAGCAAGTGCTGCAAGTGTAGTTACTAGGATGTATAGTTCACCTACAATCAAAGAGCATTCTGAACTCCACCAATGATGGAATTGAACCAAATATGGCACACAGAACTCCCACAACAAACAGAAAATATATATCAAGGATTAGTTGGGGGGGGGGGGGGGAAATACTGTTTGCTTAACGTTGAAAATTACCTAGGGCCGCCTCTGCACCCAGCTGCAACCCATCTCCTGCACACCTCCACCCCTAATTGCTTTCACCCATGAACTCCCACTTACAGATCACCAAACCCTCTAGAACTAATATTCACATTAACCCTTCCATCACCAACTACCATCAACTGCAGACCATATGACACTGTCTTTCAGACTGAAAAGGTTGACAGCAAGCTACACAAATTGGTCGGAAGCTCACTCCAATCCGGGCTGGCTTTGAACTCATGACCTTTTGGTCAGTAGTGGTCTTAATGCAGCTGACTCCCAGCCAGCTGCGCCACAGTCCTGGTGCAAGCTTCAGTGCTCAATGGCATTCCATTGATTTACACACAGAGCTCTGCTTCCCCAGTTCTGCACTAAATGAGAATGTTTTGCATCAATCAACATGCTCTTGTAGTTTCCATAAAGAGAACTTGTGCATGTCTCTCACACACAAGAACAACTTCCAAATCCTGGCCTTGGCTTCGAGTCCGCCTTCCTTTATTGCCTCTCCGCCTCCAAGGGCTCCCAAGGTGATGCGCAGCACATAAAAAGAGATTAAACCAAGTAAAAAGGCCTCCTTTAAAGACAGGCTGAAGCAGATTTGCTTGAATATCCTGCATGGAGTCATCCATCTGGGACTTGGAAAGGTATTCCTCAAAAACTCTAAAAAGCAAATCTTGGTTTTGGTATTTTATAAGGATGGGAAAGCAATGCACGATGGAAAGCTGGAATAGTTATCTATATAATCAGGTTCAATTTCAAATTGGAATATATTTTCCAACTTGAGTCTTCCCTCCAGGTGTTTTGGACAAGATCGTTTTGAGCAGGATTCAAAACGATCTTGACAGATTAGAGAGATGAATGGCCAAAACTAACAAAATGAAGTTCAACAGGGACAAATGTAAGACACTCCACTTAGGCAGAAAAAACGAAATGCAAAGAGATAGAATCGGGGATGCTTGGCTTGAGAGCAGTACGTGTGAAAAAGATCTTGGAGTCCTCATGGACAAGAAGTTAAACCTGAGCCAGAAATGTGATGTGGCAGCAAAAAAGCCAATGGGATTTTTGGCCTGCATCAAGAGGAGCCTAGTGTCTAGATCCAGGGAAGTCATGCTCCCCATGCTCTAGTCCACCTTGGTTAGACCACATCTGGAATATTGTGTCCAATTCTGGGCACCACAATTCAACAGAGATATTGACAAGCTGGAATGTGTCCAGAGGAGAGCGACTAAAATGATCAAAGGTCTGGAGAACAAGCCCTATGAGGAGCGGCTTAAGGAGCTGGGCATGTTTAGCCTGAAGAAGAGAAGGCTGAGAGGAGATATGATAGCCATGTATAAGTATGTGAGAGGAAGCCACAGGGAGGAGGAGGGAGCAAGCTTGTTTTCTGCTTCCTTGGAGACTAGGACTCAATGGAACAATGGCTTCAAACTACAAGAGAGGAGATTCCATCTGAACATTAGGAAGAACTTCCTGACTGTGAGAGCCGTTCAGCAGTGGAACTCTCTGCCCCGGAGTGTGGTGGAGGCTCCTTCTTTGGAAGCTTTTAAGCAGAGGCTGGATGGCCATTTGTCAGGGGTGATTTGAATGCAATATTCCTGCTTCTTGGCAGAATGGGGTTGGACTGGATGGCCCATGAGGTCTCTTCCAACTCTTTGATTCTATGATTCTATGATCTGTCAGGGGTGATTTGAATGCAATATTCCTGCTTCTTGGCAGAATGGGGCTGGACTGGATGGCCCATGAGGTCTCTTCCAACTCTTTGATTCTATGATTCTATGACTGGAACTGTTGGAGTTCAGCCTGTGATTGTGTCTAATGATCAGGGTACTCTGGATGTTGGGAATGACGAAGACGTTCATGTTCCTAATGATGTTTCTATGGATGAGGTTGCTATTGATGCAGAGAATGACAATGGGATCCCTGTTCAAAGTGTCTTTTCTGATGAGAATGTTCCTGAAGGGTTTGGGGATGATGGTGTGGAAGAGGGTCTGAATTGCTACCAGAGAATTCCCATGACTTTGAGCCTGAGAATAGCTCGGCACCTGAGCCAGCTGCAGACTAGGATGCAATGGAACCATGGCTTCAAACCACAAGAGAGGAGATTCCATCTGAACACGAGGAAGAACTTCCTGACTGCGAGAGCCGTTCAGCAGTGGAACTCTCTGCCCCGGAGTGTGGTGGAGGCTCCTTCTTTGGAAGCTTTTAAGCAGAGGCTGGATGGCCATCTGTCAGGGGTGATTTGAATGCAATATTCCTGCTTCTTGGCAGAATAGGGTTGGACTGGATGGCCCAGGAGGTCTCTTCCAACTCTTGGATTCTATGATTCTATTATTCTAAATTAATGAGCCAGTAGATAGAAGGCAGGTTTTAATCAGTACAGGCAAACAACTCAATCTCTCAGGTGTTCTGCCAGGCTAAGAAGAAGATTGATAATGGAGTCAAAACTGAAACGAAACCAGTTTCTTGCCGCTTGGGATAATGAGCAGATTAGGGGATAAAAGTGCCACGTACATAATCTGTAGTTCAGATGAAGCAACGTTGAAAATTGAGTCAAGACATCTTTGGAAGCTTTGCCTTGGATAGATTTGTGTGTTGAGTGCCTTGTTTGGATTCATGATTCAAGTTTTGGAGTTTTACCTTGGAAGTTTCTGTATTTGTTTTTCATTTGTTGTTGTTGTTCATTCGTTCAGTCGTCTCCGACTCTTCGTGACCTCATGGACCAGCCCACGCCAGAGCTCCCTGTCGGCCGTTACCACCCCCAGCTCCCTCAAGGTCAGTCCAGTCACTTCAAGGATGCCATCCATCCATCTTGCCCTTGGTCGGCCCCTCTTCCTTTTGCCTTCCACTTTCCCCAGCATAATTGTCTTCTCTAGGCTTTCCTGTCTTCTCTAGGCTTTCCTGTCTCTTGTTTTTCATAGAATCATAGAATCCTAGAATTCAAGAGTTGGAAGAGACCTCCTGGGCCATCATCCAGCCCAACCCCATTCTGCTAAGAAGCAGGAATATTGCATTCAAATCACCCCTGACAGATGGCCACCCAGCCTCTGTTTAAAAGCTTCCAAAGAAGGAGACTCCACCACACTCCGGGGCAGAGAGTTCCACTGCTGAACGGCTCTCACAGTCAGGAAGTTCTTCCTCATGTTCAGGTGGAATCTCCTCTCTTGTAGTTTGAAGCCATTGTTCCATTGCGTCCTAGTCTCCAAGGAAGCAGAAAGGAAGCTTGTTCCCTCCTCCCTGTGGCTTCCTCTCACATATTTATACATGGCTATCATATCTCCTCTCAGCCTTCTCTTCTTCAGGCTAAACATGCCCAGCTCCTTAAGCCGCTCTTCATAGGGCTTGTTCTCCAGACCCTTGATCATTTGAGTCACCCTCCTCTGGACACATTCCAGCTTGTCAATCTCTCTCTTGAATTGTGGTGCCCAGAATTGGACACAATATTCCAGGTGTGGTCTAACCAAAGCAGAATAGAGCATGGGGAGCATGACTTCCTTAGATCTAGACACTATGCTCCTCTTGATGCAGGCCAAAATCCCATTGGCTTTTTTTGTCGCCACATCACATTGTTGGCTCATGTTTAACTTGTCCACGAGGACTTCAAGTTCTTTTTCACACGTACTGCTCTCAAGCCAGGCATCCCCCATTATGTATCTTTGCATTTCGTTTTTCATGAAATCTGACTAATTTCCACCATCAACTCCGCTAGACTGGCTGCGTTGTCCGGATGCCTGACCATCATCTCCCAAAGTAGTTGCTCTACTCCGAACTCAAGAAAGGAAAACGGAATGTTGGTGGACAGGAAAAGAGATTGAAAGATGGGCTCAAAGCCAACCTTAAAAACTCTGGCATAGACACTGAGAACTGGGAAGCCCTGGCCTTTGAGTGCTCCAGCTGGAGGTCAGCTGTGACCAGCAGTGCTGCAAAATTTGAAGAGGCACGAATGGAGGGTGAAAGAGAGAAATGTGCCAAGAGGAAGGCATGACAAGCCAACCCCGACCGGGATCACCTTCTACCTGGAAACCAATGCCCTCACTGCGGAAGAAGATGCAGGTCAAGAATAGGGCTCCACAGCCACCTACAGACTCACAAGAATTCTGATCCTGGAAGACTATCCTACTCGGCCAACGAGGGATCACTTAAGTAAATAAGTAAGTAAGTATCCTAAGAGGTCAATTTGGGAGCGGGAGCAGCTCTTGCAAAATATATGACAGGAGGAAACATCCTATTTGTGGATTTTTGTGGCACAATTTTGACATCGTGCATGCAAAATGTTTGGGACAAGAAGTGTTTGGGATTTTGGAGTCTTCAATCATCATCATCATCACCACTGATTACCTGCCTTTGCACCCACCATATGTATATATTAATGTTTCCGAGCCACATCACGTTTCTGTTTCCATCTGCAAAATATTGGAGGAGATGATTGTGGAAAGGGCTCTGGCAGATCAAAGGCAAATCCTGCTTCAATCTGAACCATATCGGCCTTTATGACTCCTTGGATAGGGTTAAATCAAACACTTCATTTCCCCGATTGGCTTCCTTCCTAGGGGAATAGAAACCTTTTATGTTTGCATTCATAATAAAAATATATGTATCCTTCCATTGTGATACAGCATCAAAGCGACCACTGACAGAACAATAGGCTCCAGCAACATCTCATATTGAAAACACAAAGGAACATGCTGCTATTGAACACAAAGCAGAACAGGCTGGGGTTGGTTTTCAGGGTGCCAAAAACCATGGATGCGCAAGTCCCATCAAATTGTGCCTCTTATTTAAAATAGCAAAATTAGAGTTTGCCTTTTGGAACTTATTTTTGGAATATTTTCAAGTTGTGGTTACTTGAATCCGTGGATACAGAGGGCCATTGTTATTATGAACATGAAAAATTACAATGGTCAAAGATTAAATTTGATGATGAAAGCAACGAAAGATTTTGGCCTGCATCAAGAGGAGCATAGTGTCTAGATCTAGGGAAGTCATGCTCCCCATGCTCTCTTCCGCTTTGGTTAGACCACTTTACCTGGAATATTGTGTCCAATTCTGGGCACCACAATTCAAGAGAGATATTGACTCTAAGCTGGAATGTGTCCAAAGGAGGGCAACTAAAATGATCAAGGGTCTGGAGAACAAGCCCTATGAGGAGCGGCTTAAGGAGCTGGGCATGTTTAGCCAGAAGAAGAGAAGGCTGAGACATGATAGCCAGGTATAAATATGAGAAGGGAATATGTCCTCGGGAGGGTGACTAAATGATCAAGGGTCTGGAGAACAAGCCCTATGAGGAGCAGCTTAAGGAGCTGGGCATGTCTAGCCTGAAGAAGAGAAGGCTGAGAGGAGACATGATGAGAGCCATGTATAAATATGTGAGAGGAAGCCACAGGGAGGAGGGAGCAAGCTTCCTTTCTGCTTCCTTGGAGACTGGGACGCAATGGAACAATGGCTTCAAACTACAAGAGAGGAGATTCCATCTGAACATGAGGAAGAACTTCCTGACTGTGAGAGCCGTTCAGCAGTGGAACTCTCTGCCCCAGAGTGTGGTGGAGGCTCCTTCTTTGGAAGCTTTTAAACGGAGGCTGGATGGCCATCTGTCAGGGGTGATTTGAATGCAATATTCCTGCTTCTTGGCAGAATGGGGTTGGACTGGATGGCCCATGAGGTCTCTTCCAACTCTTTGATTCTATGGTTGGTGGAATCTGTGGATACAGAGGGCCATCGTTATTATGAAAATGAAAAATTACAATGGTCAAAGGTTAAACCTGATGATGAAAGCAACAAAGTGGTGAAAGATGTTCTGCATCTTGGTCCAGACATTGGAAAAAATGAGACGATCAAGAGAAGACTAAGACTAGTGGTCATTTCTCTCCAGGAAGAAGAAGTGGTGACCACCCTTTGGGTTGAGCCAGGTAGTTAGGTTCAGCTTTACTATCTATCTGTTGTTGTTTATTCATTCAGTCGCTTCCAACTCTTCGTGACCTCCTGGACCATCCCAGGCCAGAGTTCCCTGTCAGCTATGGCCACCCTCAGCTTCTTCAAAGTCAATCCAGTCATTTCAAGGATGCCATCCATCCATCTTGCCCTTGGTCAGCCCCTCTTCCTCTTTCCTTCCCTTTTCCCCTGCATCATTGTCTTCTCCAAGCTTTCCTGTCTTCTCATGATGTGGGCAAAGTACTTCATCTTTGCCTCTACTATCCAAAACACCTGGAGGCCCAAAGGTTGGAAACCACTGGTCTAGGTGATGGGAATCCATGTTGTTGTTCATTCGTTCAGTCGTTTCCGACTCTTGGTGACCTCCTGGACCAGCCCAGGCCAGAGCTCCCTGTCAGCCATCACCACCCCCAGCTCCTTCAAGATCAATCCAGTCCCTTCAAGGATGCCATCCATCCATCATGTCCTTGGTCGGCCTCTCTTCCTTTTTCCTTCTATTTTCCCCAGCATCATTGTCTTTTCTAAGCTTTCCTGTCTTCTCATGATGTGGCCAAAGTCCTTCATCTTTGCCTCTACTATCCAAAACACCTGGAGGCCCAAAGGTTAGAAACCACTGGTCTAGATGATGGGAATCCATGTTGTTGTTCATTCGTTCAGTCGTTTCCGACTCTTGGTGACCTCCTGGACCAGCCCAGGTCAGAGCTCCTTGTTGGCTGTCACTACCCCCATCTCCTTCAAGGTCAATCTAGTCATTTCAAGGATCCCATTCATCCATCTTGCCCTTGGTCAGCCCCTCTTCCTTTTCCCTTCCCTTTTCCTCTGCATCATTGTCTTCTCCAAGCTTTCCTATCTTCTCATGATGTGGCCAAAGGACTTCATCTTGGCTTCTACTATCCTTCCTGCCAATGACCAGTCGGGCTTTATTTCCTGGAGGATGGACTGGTTGGATCTTCTCGCGATCCAAGGCACCCTCAGAATTTTTCTCCAATGCCACAGTTCAAAAGCGTTGCTCAGCCTTCCTTATGGTCAATTCTTACATCCATAGGTTATTACCATTGCTTTGACTGTGCGGATCTTCGTTGCCAGTGTGATATCTCTACTCTTGACTCTTTTATCGAGATTGGTCCTTGCTCTCCTCCCAAGAAGGAAGTGTCTTCTGATTTCCTGGCTGCGGCCTGCGTCTGCACTCATCTTTGCACCTAGAAATACAAACCCTGTCACGGCCTCCACCTTTTCTCCCTCTATTTCCCAATTGTCAATCATTCTTGTTGCCATTATCTTGGTTTTCTGATGTTTAGCTGCACCCCAGCTTTTATATCAAAGAGCATTCTGAACTCCACCAATGATGGAATTGAACCAAATATGGCACACAGATCTCCCACGACAAACAGAAAACATATATCAATGATTGGTTGGGGGGGGGGGGCAAAATACTGTTTGCTTACTGTTGAAAATTACCTAGGGCTGCCTCTGGCAACGGGGGCAAACCATGGTTGCGACTCCAGATGGGGCAGGAAATGAACTCCGGCTGCCCCTTCTGCAGAGGCACCAGTCTGTGGGGCAGACCTTCAGCTGGAGAGGGGTCATAAATCAGAGGCCATTCCTCCAAGATGCGAAATCAGGCCCTTTTTCCTGGAGAGGGAGGCAAGTAAGTGCTTCCAGAAGGGCGGCCGGCATGGCTGGGGTGGGCCTGCTGTTTGCAATCCCTTTGGTGGGTCACGGCCCCGTTCGTGCCTCCTCCAGCTCGCACACTGCATCTGAGCCCCCCCCCCCCCCAAATCCCATCCCTCACAAAGCCAGGGAAATGCACTCCAAACAACCCCGGCAATTAGAGCTTTACAAGCAACTCCACACGAAAGGAAGCAGCCCGGCCTGGGTGACCTCTCTCTCTCCTTCTTCTTCTCCCCTCGGTCCAAATCCAAGACCGAGAAATGGCCCGCTTTGCGATCCCCAAGGGGTTTGCATCACAACCGTGTGTGTGGCGCACGCAGCCGTGCATTTTCCCCCAGGCACGAGTGCAAATCCATGCGCGCTCGCCTCCACCTGGCTGCACCGGCACCGATGAAGTGCGAACATCCCAAGTTGGGTTCACAGCGCCGCAGGGGCTCACACGCCTGCCAGATCCGCTCCATATGTATGTGTCAGCTCTGCACATGTGAATCACGCACCCGGGGGCCATGGAAGGCGCTTGCGTGTTCAAACACAATGCATAACACGCAGGGGTCAAAGGGTGAAAGTTGGATGCTGCACACTGGCTGATTGTGGGTTTTGCAAAGGTCAGGAGTAGTTGAGAAAGTAACCGAGAATCTCACTGGCTTTGCAAAGAGTATCTAAGAAAGTAACTGAGAATCTCACTGGTTTTGCAAAGGAGTAGTTGAGAAAGGAGTTGGAAACCTCACCAGAAAGTTAGGAGTCATTAAGAAAGTAGTTAAGAAACTCTTTGGGTTTTGCAAAGGTCAGGAATAGCTGAGAAAGTAATTGAGACTCTCACTGGCTTTGCAAAGGAGTAGCTGACAAAGTAGTTGGAAACCTTATCAGGTTCTGAAAAGTTAGGAGTAGTTTAGAAAGTAGTTAAGAAACTCTTTGGGTTTTGCAAAGGCCAGGAATAGCTGAGAAAGTAATTGAAAATCTCATTGGCTTTGCAAAGGAGTAGATGATAAAGTAGTTGGAAACCTTATCAGGTTCTGAAAAGTTAGGAGCAGTTGAGAAAGTAGTTAAGAAACTCTTTGGGTTTTGCAAAGGCCAGGAATAGTTGAGAAAGTAATTGAGACTCTCACTGGCTTTGCAAAGGAGTAGCTAACAAAGTAGTTGGAAACCTTATCAGGTTCTGAAAAGTTAGGAGTAGTTGAGAAAGTAGTTAAGAAACTCATTGGGTTTTGCAAAGACCAGGAATAGCTGAGAAAGTAATTGAGACTCTCACTGGCTTTGCAAAGGAGTAGCTGACAAAGTAGTTGGAAACCTCATCAGGTTCTGAAAAGTTAGGAGTAGTTGAGAAAGTAGTTAAGAAACTCTTTGGGTTTTGCAAAGGCCAGGAATAGCTGAGAAAGTAATTGGGAATCTCATTGGCTTTGCAAAGGAGTAGTCCCCCGTTTTGAAAAGTCAGGAGCATCTCAGGAAGTAGTTAAGAATCTCAATGGTTTTGCAAAGGAGTAGTTGAGAAAGTAGTTGGAAACCTCACCAGGTTTTGAAAAGTTAGGAGTAGATGAGATAGTTAAGAAGCTCACTGGGTTTTGCAAAGGTCAGGAATAGCTGGGAAAGTAATTGAGACTCTCACTGGCTTTGCAAAGGAGTAGCTGACAAAGTAGTTGGAAACCTTATCAGGTTCTGAAAAGTTAGGAGTAGTTTAGAAAGTAGTTAAGAAACTCTTTGGGTTTTGCAAAGGCCAGGAATAGCTGAGAAAGTAATTGAAAATCTCATTGGCTTTGCAAAGGAGTAGATGATAAAGTAGTTGGAAACCTTATCAGGTTCTGAAAAGTTAGGAGCAGTTGAGAAAGTAGTTAAGAAACTCTTTGGGTTTTGCAAAGGCCAGGAATAGTTGAGAAAGTAATTGAGACTCTCACTGGCTTTGCAAAGGAGTAGCTAACAAAGTAGTTGGAAACCTTATCAGGTTCTGAAAAGTTAGGAGTAGTTGAGAAAGTAGTTAAGAAACTCATTGGGTTTTGCAAAGACCAGGAATAGCTGAGAAAGTAATTGAGACTCTCACTGGCTTTGCAAAGGAGTAGCTGACAAAGTAGTTGGAAACCTCATCAGGTTCTGAAAAGTTAGGAGTAGTTGAGAAAGTAGTTAAGAAACTCTTTGGGTTTTGCAAAGGCCAGGAATAGCTGAGAAAGTAATTGGGAATCTCATTGGCTTTGCAAAGGAGTAGTCCCCCGTTTTGAAAAGTCAGGAGCATCTCAGGAAGTAGTTAAGAATCTCAATGGTTTTGCAAAGGAGTAGTTGAGAAAGTAGTTGGAAACCTCACCAGGTTTTGAAAAGTTAGGAGTAGATGAGATAGTTAAGAAGCTCACTGGGTTTTGCAAAGGTCAGGAATAGCTGGGAAAGTAATTGGGAATCTCATTGGCTTTACAAAGGAGTAGTTGAGAAAGTAGTTCAATTCCCCCCCCCCCCCCCCCGCTTTTTGGAAGGTCAGAAGTACCTGACAAAGTAGTTGGAAACCTCACCAGGTTGTCAGGGGTAGCTGAGAAAGTAATTGGAATCTCACTGGTTTTGCAAAGGAGTAGTTGAGAAAGTAATTGGAGACCTCATCAGGTTTTGAAAAGTTAGAAATAGTTGAGAAAGTAGTTAAGAAACTCACTGGGTTTTGCAAAGGTCAGGAATAGCTGGGAAAGTAATTGGGAATCTCGTTGGCTTTGTAAAGAGGTAGTTGAGAAAGTAGTTCAACACCCACCCCCACCACCCCACCCCGTGTTTTGAAAAGTCAGGAGTATCGGAATATGTAGTTAAGAATCTCACTGGTTTTGCAAAGGAGTAGTTAAGAAAGTAGTTGGAAACCTCACCAGGCTGTCAGGAGCAGCAGAGAAAATAATTGGGAATCTCACTGCTTTTGGAAACTTAGGAGTAACTTGGGACAGAGTTGAGAACTTCATTGGGTTTCGCAAAGGTCAGGACCAATTGAGAAGATAGTTGAGAACCTTAATCTCACTGCCCTATGACTCAACTACTTTCTCAACTACTCCTGAACTCTGCAAAACTCCAGGCGTTTTGGCAGCTGTCTGCACCATCAATTTAGGCTATTTTGGGGGAAAGGTCTTTGTTGCTGGAGGAAGAGACCGACATCCTGTTAATGCATCGCATTCCAAAGTGTCCGGAGTGTTGACGGTTCCTGACCCCAAACATCCTTGGAAAGGGCCTGCCCAAGGAAACACGCCTTGATGAATTGTGCTCCACTCTCTGGATGTGTTTTGCTTATGGGTGGCTTTTAATAGCAATGTTTAACAACCGGTTTAAATTTTGTGGCATTTGTTGAATGGTATTTGTAACTTTTTTATCTGATTTTTGCATCTGTTTTCTGCTGCTCCAGAACCTAGGACACAATGGAGCAGGTTCCAGTTAAAAGTTAGGCAGAAATTCCTGACAGAAAGAGCTGTTCAACACTGAAATTTTCCAAATTGGTGTCTCCTTCTCTGGAGATGCAAAGGCTGAGAGAATCATAGAATCCTAGAATCAAAGAGTTGGAAGAGACCTCATGGGCCATCCAGTCCAACCCCATTCTGCCAAGAAGCAGGAATGTTGCATTCAAATCACCCCTGACAGATGGCCATCCAGCCTCTGTTTAAAAGCTTCCAAAGAAGGAGCCTCCACCACACGCCGGGGCAGAGAGTTCCACTGCTGAACGGCTCTCACAGTCAGGAAGTTCTTCCTCATGTTCAGGTGGAATCTCCGCTCTTGTAGTTTGAAGCCATGGCTCCATTGCGTCCTAGTCTCCAGGGAAGCAGAAAACAAGCTTGCTCCCTCCTCCTCCCTGTGGCTTCCTCTCACATATTTACACATGGCTACCATATCTCCTCTCAGCCTTCTCTTCTTCAGGCTAAACATGCCCAGCTCCTTAAGCCGCTCCTCATAGGGCTTGTTCTCCAGACCTTTTATCATTTTAGTCGCCCTCCTCTGGACACATTCCAGCTTGTCAATATCTCTCTTGAATTGTGGTGCCCAGAATTGGACGCAATATTCCAGGTGTGGTCTAACCAAAGCGGAATAGAGGGGTAGCATTACTTCCTTAGATCTAGACACTATGCTCCTCTTGATGAAGGCCAAAATCCCATTGGCTTTTTTTTGCCGCCACATCACATTGTTGGCTCATGTTTAACTTGTTGTCCACGAGGACTCCAAGATCTTTTTCACACGTCCTGCTCTCGAGCCAGGCGTCCCCCATTCTGTATCTTTGCATTTCGTTTTTCCTGCCAAAGTGGAGTATCTTGCATTTGTCCCTGTTGAACTTCATTTTGTTAGTTTTGGCCCATCATCTCTCTAATCTGTCAAGATCGTTTTGAATCCTGCTCCTGTCCTCTAGAGTATTGGCTCTCCCTCCCAATTTGGTGTCGCCTGCAAACTTGATGATCCTGCGGCACTCCGCTCGTCACTTCTTTCCAGGATGAAGAGGAAGCATTGGTGAGCACCCTCTAGGTTCGTCTATTTAACCAATTCCAGATCCACCTCACGGTAGTTTTGCCTAGCCCACATTGGACTAGTTTCCTTGCCAGAAGGTCATGGGGGACCTTGTCAAAGAAGGCCTTCCTGAAATCCAGGTACGCTCCATCCACGGCATTCCCCGCGTCTACCCAGCTTGTAACTCTAGGACACTAAGAGGTTCCTTCCCTTCCAAGTTAAGGGTTTGTGTTCTTGCTTCTGAGAAGGAGACCCCCAGAGATCATCTAGATGGACTCCTGCTGGTTGAAATCCCTCTGGAACATTTCTACTTCCCACATCTGGCTATTAGAGTTCCGGGATCCACCTAAAAACCTCATTTTCCCAGGTTTTCTATTGAACTAATGGCACCTGAGTCCCTCGCTGTATTTCTCTCTGTGTATGTATTTATTTGGCTTTCTGGGTGGGTGAAATCAGACCCACATAAGATGGATATTCAAAAAAAAACCCAGGAGCATGCAACCAGCTGCAAGTGTCGGAGGCACGGCCTGATAGCTCTCTTTGCGCTGCTTTGTTAACCGTTTCTTTGGGCTCTTTGTTGGAGAAGGGAGGGCGCAGCAAGGGACGCACAAACACAGCCCTGCTTCCAGAGTACCTGGAAGCCATTCCCGATTCGGGGAATTGGAGTTTTTATCAGCTTTGGGGGGCAGCTCAGCGGGAGCAAGAGGACCACAACTGCTCCGTTTTGTGAGGGGCCTTTGGGGAAGGAGTGTGTTTCTGCTTGGATTTCCACCCATAGGAAATTTGGGTATCGGGGGCCATGGAGGCCTCATCATTCCAGAGGCTTGACCCATGGCAGCAAAAGTGGTACCAAACTGCATTAATCCTCCAGTGTAGATGCAGCCCAAGTGACTCCTTTCCCAACTTATGGCAGCCCTAAACCAACTCTTTCATGTTCTTTACTTGGCAAAACTTGCTCAGGAGCAGTTGATGCCTTGGATTACTTCTGAGGATAAGGAGATGAGTTGCTTCAGGTGTTTTCACAGCTGAGCAAAGATTCAAACCCTGGACATTACTCGGAGATCAGGGTTCAAATCCCTGCTCAGCCATGGAAACCCATTGGGAGACCTTGAGAAAGTCACACACTCTCATAGAATCATAGAATCAAAGAGTTGGAAGAGACCTCCTGGGCCATCCAGTCCAACCCCATTCTGCCAAGAAGCAGGAATATTGCATTCAAATCACCCCTGACAGATGGCCATCCAGCCTGTTTAAAAGCTTCCAAAGAAGGTGCCTCCACTACACTCTGGGGCAGAGAGTTCCACTTCTGAACGGCTCTCACAGTCAGGAAGTTCTTCCTCATGTTCAGATGGAATCTCCTCTCTTGTAGTTTGAAGCCATTGTTCCATTGCGTCCTAATCTCCAGGGAAGCAGAAAGGAAGCTTGCTCCCTCCTCCTCCCTGTGACTTCCTCTCATGTATTTATACATAGCTATCATCATGTCTCCTCTCAGCCTTGTCTTCTTCAGGCTAAACATGCTCAGCTCCTTAAGCCGCTCCTCATAGGGCTTGTTCTCCAGACCCTTGATCATTTTAGTCGCCCTCCTCTGGACACATTCCAGCATATCAACATCTCTCTTCAATTGCGGTTCCCAGAATTGGACACAGAGGGATTCCAGTTGTGGTCTAACCAAGGCAGAATAGAGCATGGGGAGCATGACTTCCCTGGATCTAGGCACTATACTCCTCTTGATGCAGGCCAAAATCCCATTGGCTTTTTTTGCCATCGCATCACATTGTTGGTTCATGTTTAACTTGTTGTCCACGAGGACCCCAAGATCTTTTCCACACATCCTGTTCTTGAGCCAGGCATTGTCCCCCATTCTGTATCTTTGCATTTCGTTTTTCCTGCCTAAGTGGAGTCTCTTGCATTTGTCCCTGTTGAACTTCATTGTGTTAGTTTTGGCCCATCATCTCTCTAATCTGTCAAGATCGTTTTGAATCCTGCTCCTGTCCTCTGGAGTATTGGCACTCCCTTCCATTTTGGTCCCATCTGCAAACTTGATGATCCTGCCTTCTAACCCTTCATCTAAGTCATTAATGAAGATCCTGAGCAGGATCGGACCCAAGAGGGAACCCTGCGGAGGGCACTCCACTCGTCACTTCTTTCCAGGATGTAGAGGAGGAAGCCTTGGGGAGAATCAACCTCTGGGTTCATTCACTTAACCAATTACAAAGCCACCTAACCTAATTCCTAGGAGATCAGGGTTCAAATCTCCGATCAGCCATGGAAACCAATTGGGAGACTTTGAGAAAGTCACATACTCTCAGCCTCAGAGGAAGGCAGATCCTCCTTGTCAACACACAACGATGGTGGCAAAATAGTTACACCTTTTGGGACAGGATGATATGCACGACTATTATGCACCATATCTCACTTTTCTGTTTCCCACTGTTAAGCACAGGATGTTACACCCAATGTCCTACCTGTTTTCAACTGTTATGCACAGGATGTTACACATACTATCCCATCTTTCTGTTTTATAGTTTGTTGTTGTTCATTCGTTCAGTCGTCTCCGACTCTTCGTGACCTCATGGACCAGCCAACGCCAGAGCTCCCTGTCGGCCGTTACCACCCCCAGCTCCCTCAAGGTCAGTCCAGTCACTTCAAGGATGCCATCCATCCATCTTGCCCTTGGTCGGCCCCTCTTCCTTTTGCCTTCCACTTTCCCCAGCATAATTGTCTTCTCTAGGCTTTCCTGACTCCTCATGATGTGGCCAAAGTACTTCAACTTTGTCTCTAGTCTCCTTCCCTCCAGTGAGCAGTCGGGCTTTCTTTCCTGGAGGATGGACTGGTTGGATCTTCTCGCAGTCCAAGGCACTCTCAGCACTTTCCTCCAACACCACAGCTCAAAAGCATCTCTCTTCCTTCGCTCAGCCTTCCCGAAGGTCCAGCTCTCACATCCGTAGGTTACTACAGGGGTTTTATAGTTATGCACAGAGTATTACGCACAACTCTTATGTACAATAGTCTACCTTGCTCTTTTGCATTGTTACACACAGGGTGTTATGTGCGACCATTATGCACAATATCTCATTTTTCAATCAAACATTGCTAGGGACAGGGTGTTATAATATACACAACTCTTACACACAATACCCCACATTTCTGTTTTACATTGTTATGCACAGGATGTCACACATGATTCTTATGCACAATATCCCATCTTGTGTTTGAAACTGTCTTGCACTGTTATGCACAGGATCTTATGCACAGGAGCATGGGGGACAGGATGGAACCTTGCGGGACCCCGCTGGTCAAATGCCAGGGGTCCAAGCAGATGTCCCCCAGCTTAACCAACTGGGAGTGACCCTCCAGAAAGGACCGGAGCCACAGCAGAACTGTGCCCCCAAGTCCCATCCTGGTGAGCCGACCCAGAAGGATACCATGGTCAATGGTATCGAAAGCTGCTGAGATATCCAAGAGAACGAACAGGATCACACTCCCCCTGTCCAGTTCCCTGCGGAGGTCATCCACCAGAATGTTACGCATCACTGATACACCCAATATCTCACCTTTCTCTTTCATGCTGACATTACAATAGCATTACAATTAATGACATTACAATTACACCAGAAGCAGCTTGCAGTTTCTCAAGTCACTCCTGACATGACAAAAAAAAAATTACAATAGCTCCCCTGTTTTACATTATCATGCATAGGATGTTATGCCTAACTCTTATGCACAATATACCCACCTTTTGATTTTACACTATTACGCAGAGGATGCCACTTGTAACCCTGTCCTGCTCTGTCATAGCTTCTCTGCCTCAGGGGAGCGTGCTTGCTCAGTCCATGTTCAACATCTACACAAATGACCAGCCACTGTCAGAAGGGACAGAGAGTTTCATCTATGCTGATGATCGTGCCATCACTGCTCAAGCAGGGAACTTTGAGATGGTTGAACAGAAGCTCTCAGAAGCTCTAGGTGCTCTTACTGCCTATTACAGGGAAAACCAGCTGATCCCTAATCCATCTAAAACACAGACATGTGCTTTTCACATTAAGAACAGACAAGCATCCCAAGCTCTGAGGATTATTACCTGGGAAGGAATCCCACTGGAGCATTGCAGCGCACCCAAATACCTGGGAGTCACTCTGGACCATGCTCTGACCTACAAGAAGCACTGTCTGAACATCAAGCAAAAAGTGGGTGCTAGAAACAATATCATATGAAAGCTGACTGGCACAACCTGGGGATCACAACCAGACACAGTGAAGACATCTGCCCTTGCGCTGTGCTACTCTGCTGCTGAGTACGCATGCCCAGTGTGGAACACATCTCACCACACTAAAACAGTGGATGTGGCTCTTAATGAGGCATGCCGCATTATCACACGCCCTACACCACTGGAGAAATTACACTGTCTAGCCGGTATTGCACCACCTGACATCTGCTGGGAAGTAGCAGCCAATAGTGAAAGGACCAAGGCAGAGACATCTCCAGCTCATCCCTTGTTTGGGTATCAGCCAGCACATCAACGACTTAAATCAAGAAACAGTTTTCTAAGATCTACAGAGACACTCACTGGAACACCTCAGCAAGCGAGAGTCCAAAAGTGGCAGGCTCAAACCCAGAACCTCAACCAATGGCTGATACCAAATGGGAGACTCCCCCCTGGGCACACGGAAGAGTGGGTGACTTTGAAGGCGCTGAACAGACTGCTCTCTGGCACCACGAGATGCAGAGCCAACCTCAAGAAATGGAGCCACAAAGTGGAATCCACGACATGCAAGTGCGGAGAAGAGCAAACCAGAGACCACCTGCTGCAATGCGCCCTGAGCCCTGCCACATGATGCACAAGGGAGGACCTCCTTGCGGCAACACCAGAGGCACTCCAAGTGGCCAGATACTGGTCAAAGGACATTTAATCAGCTACCAAGTTTGCAAAAATCGTGTTGTTTTTTTTATCTGTTTGTTTGTTTTGTTCTGTTAGAAATGTAATACAATGTTCTGGTTGCGGATGACACGATAAATAAATAAATATGCATAGGATGTTATGCCCAACTCTTATGCACAATATCCCATCTTTCGGTTTTACTCTGTTGTGCAGAGGATGCCGCTTGCAACCCTGTCCTGCTCCTTCATAGCTTCTCTTGAGCTGCAGAAAAAAAACCCCTTGGCTCCTCAAGCTTGCCTGGCTTTCCTTTTTCCTTCCATCTCTTCTGTATGTCTTTTATGACACCCCCCATCCATCCATCCATCCATCCATCCATCCATCCATCCATCCATCTATCCATCCATCCCTCTTCAACCCTCCTCCCCATTTCCCCGCACCAGTTCTGCAGATACACGAAGCGGGCTTCCATCCAAGGGCCATATCAGATCTACGTCTCCCTTTCTCTCTCATCGCCGGCGCCAAGCTACAGTTAAAGGGAAATTATTATAGGCGGGCCTCAAACGCAATCCAGACCCTTACTCCAGAGCAGCCCCACGGCCGTCAATGGGACTCCCGGAGAACAAGCGCTGTGCGCATCAGAGCCAAGAGTGACTCACTCGGGTGCCTCATGCACTCCTCCTGCGGTCAGGGGTTGGTGGACTGCTAGACCGAAGCCCACCAAATTTTGCATCGGAATAACTTAGGAAAATTACTTAATTTTCCCCACCAAATGACTTCCAGATGCAACATCTGGGTTTCTGCAAAAAAATTGGCAAATACTGGGGTTATGGAGTGCAAAGTAACACGGAGCATGGGAATGAGTGGGGCTGAGGGGAGCATGAAATGGAGAAAGAGATGCCGCGGGTCAGAAACTAGGGGTGCAGCCACACTGTAAAATTAATGCAGTTCGATCCCACTTTAACTGCCATGGCTCAATATTATGGAATCCTGGGAGTTTTGCATGATCTTTCACCTTCTCTGCATCCCCAAACTACAGATCCCAGGATTCCATAGCATTGAGCAATGGCAGTTAATGTGGTGTCAAACTGCATTAATTTCACAGTGCAGGTGCACCCTAGGACTGAGCCTCTGGATTTGGGGGCTCCTTATGGGCTCACAGAGCTGGACTGCATGTGAGAGAGTTGAGCTCAAGTCTCAAGTCAGTTCAAGTGGCATTAAACTGCATTAAATCTAGCATGTAGATGGACCCAGGTAAAGGTTCTGTCACATTGTATGGCTGGATCTACAGTGCCATATAATTCAGTTTGGAACTGCTTTATAAGAACTCCAGTATGCTGATGACAACGTCATCTGTGTGCATTCAGAAGAAGACCTACAAGCCACTCTAAACACCTTCGCAGAAGCATACGATAAGCTCGGCCTGTCATTGAACATTGAGAAAACCAAGGTGCTGTTCCAGCAGTCACCGCCCAATCCCTCTCCAATGCCAGAAATGCAGCTTAATGGTGTAACATTAGAAAATGTTGATTATTTCCGCTCCCTTGGCAGCCCCCTCTCCACCAAAGTCAACACTGACACTGGAATACAACACCACCTGAGCTCTGCGAGTGCAGCATTTCTCCGAGTGAAGCAGAGATTGTTTGAGGACCGGGACATCCGTAGGGAGACCAAGGGGCTTGTTTATAAAGCCATTCCCCTCCCAACCCTGCTATATGCCTACGAAATGTGGACAGTCTACAGACGTCAACATCGACGCCGAAATACAACACCGCCTGAGCTCTGCAAGTGCAGCATTCTTCTGAATGAAGCAGAGAGTGTTTGAGGACCAGGACATCCGTAGGGAGACCAAGGGGCTTGCTTATAAAGCTATTCCCCTCCCAACCCTGCTCTATGCCTGCGAGACGTGGACTGTCTACAGACGTCACATGCAACTCCTGGAACAATTCCATCAGCACTGCCTTCGGAAAATCCTGCAAATCTCTTGGGAAGACAAGTGGACAAATGTCAACGTGCTGGAAGAAGCAAAGACCACCAGCACTGAAGCGATGCTCCTCCGCCATCAACTCCGCTGGACCGGTCATGTTGTCCGGATGCCCGACCACTGTCTCCCAAAGCAGTTGCTCTACACCGAACTCAAAAACGGAAAATGGAACATTGGTGGACAGGAAAAGAGATTGAAAGATGGGCTCAAATCCAGCTTTAAAAACTCTGGCATAGACACCAAGAACTGGGGAGCCATGGCCCTTGAGTGCTCCAGCTGGAGGTCAGCTGTGACCAGCAGTGCTGCGGGATTGAAAGAGGCACGAATGGAGAGTGAAAGAGAGAAACGTGCCAAGAGGAAGGCGCGTCAAGCCAACCCCGACTGGGACCGTCTTCCACCTGGAAACCGATGCCCTCACTGCAGGAGAAGATGCAGATCAAGAAGAGGGCTCCACAGTGGTTGTCTTCTGCCAACTGCAATTTAGGCTGGAGCTACACTGCCATATAATCCAGTATCAGGACACGGATCTGCACTGTCACAGAATCTAGTTCAACACAGTCAATCTGCAATCCGAAACTGGATGATATTACAGTGCAGATCCAGCCTTAAATGCACCAAACAGGCTTTGGGGCAAGTTACATGTGTTTTGCATAAAGTCACCAGAGCATTTCTGCTGAGCCTGAGTGGCCGGAGAGGCGTTCTCCTTGGAGGAGGTCAAGGCCGGCCATTTAATCTTCTCTGCATCATAAACCACCGTGACAGGCACCGCAAGGACGGCAGTCGGAGGAGGAGCAGCCGGACATTGTTATGGTAATACGGTGACGGCTGCAATGTGCCAACCAGGTGTGCCTCAGAGCTGCACAAATAAACGTGCCATTCAGCTGCGGCAACTCCAGCAACAAACATCCCCTTGAGCCTCGTGTTCCGATCTGTGCCGTAAACTTTGGTGCCGGAAAGTGGCACATGTCGCTACTTTATAGGAAAGCTTTGCAGGTGACAAATGGATGCTGCAGTTGGTCTGCAGCCCAGGAAACGTCTCAGCGGGTTGGTAGCATTTCGGCACAAGTCAAGGCCTCCCAACTACAAATCGTACCAAGATGGTCCCAGATTCCTCCCCTTCCAAGAACTGGAACCTGGATTGTTGCCTTCTGCCATTTCCACATGACATTTGATGCGGAGCATCTTTCCTCCCAAGTATTTGTAGTTCGCCAAGGACCGGACAATGGATTCTGTTGATTCCTGACCCAGCACACATAACTGGGTTCCTGTTTCCTCTCTGTGAATTCTCTGGCTTGTGCACTGGACCCTGGCCCCTGATCAAGGAAATGTAGTTTCCCAAAGGACACTGCTTCACAGATCGCAACCCGGAAGCCCCCCCCCCTTTGAACTCTCTTGCTTGCCCTCTCCTATTGACTTTCTGCTCCACATCCCGGACTGTTTTCAGCCACACTTTTGGACACAAACCTCAGACCAGGCTAGCTTGGAGGAACAAGCAGCCTCTGCCTACATGCGCCTTCACCAGGGAGCTGGAGCCGATAGAGGGAGCTCATCCGCCTCTTCCGGGATTCGAACCTGCGACCTGTCGGTCTTCAGTCCTGCCAGCACAGGGCTTTAACCCACTGCGCCACCGCCTATCACATCATTTCATAGAATCATAGAATCCAAGAGTTGGAAGAGACCTCATGGGCCATCCAGTCCAACCCCATTCTGCCAAGAAGCAGGAATATTGCATTCAAATCACCCCTGACAGATGGCCATCCAGCCTCTGCTTAAAAGCTTCCAAAGAAGGAGCCTCCACCACACTCCGAGGCAGAGAGTTCCACTGCTGAACGGCTCTCACAGTCAGGAAGTTCTTCCTCATGTTCAGATGGAATCTCCTTTCTTGTAGTTTGAAGCCATTGTTCCATTGCGTCCTAGTCTCCAAGGAAGCAGAAAACAAGCTTGCTCCCTCCTCCTCCCTGTGGCTTCCTCTCACATATTTATACATGGCTCTCATCATGTCTCCTCTCAGCCTTCTCTTCTTCAGGCTAAACATGCCCAGTTCCCTAAGCCGCTCCTCATAGGGCTTGTTCTCCAGACCCTTGATCATTTTAGTCGCCCGCCTCTGGACACATTCCAGCTTGTCAATATCTCTCTTGAATTGTGGTGCCCAGAATTGGACACAATATTCCAGGTAAAGTGGTCTAACCAAAGCAGAATAGAGGGGTAGCATGACTTCCTTAGATCTAGGCAATATGCTCCTATTGATGCAGGCCAAAATCCCATTGGCTTTTTTTGCCGCCACATCACATTGTTGGCTCATGTTTACCTTCCTCCCCACGAGGACTCCAAGATCTTTTCCACACGTACTGCTCTCGAGCCAGGCATCGTCCCCCATTCTGTATCTTTGCATTTCATTTTTTCTGCCAAAGTGGAGTATCTTACATTTGTCCCTGTTGAACTTCATTTTGTTAGTTTTGGCCCATCTCTCTAATCTGTCAAGATCGTTTTGAATTCTGCTCCTGTCCTCTGGACTATTTTGCAAGGTGTCTTCCTAGGTGGTTTGCCTTCCTCTGAGGCGGAGAGAGTGTGACCCTCCCAGTGGAAGGGAAGTCAAATCACTACTCAATTCCAACTCTTAAGAGTTTTTGTGGACAAAACCTTTTCAGAAGAGGGTTGCCATTGCCTTCTTTCCTCTGAGGCTGAGAGAGTGCGACATGCCCAAGGCCACCCTGGAGTTTCCAAACAGTTTGACAACCCACTCCCTGCAAAAACTGACTTAGCAAACCAGCCATCCTTCTGGGTTCTCCTCCTTTTTTCTGCACTCTTGGACATTCAAAAGACGAGAAGCTTTTGTCTTTTCAAAGAGACTCAAAGCACCTACCAAGAGATACAACCTCACAACCTCTGAGGATGCTTACCACAGATGCAGGCAAAACATCAGGATAAAATGCTTCTGGGGCATAGCCATACAGTACGAAAAACCTACAGCAAGCCAGTGATTCCGGCCATGAAAAACCTTCGACAATACATAGATACAACGTGGCTTATAGCTTTAAGATAGCTGCATAATAGCTTTAGCCTTGGATGGTATCAAATCACGCTTCTTTGTATTGCTTTTCTATTATGTTCTCTTTTCTTCCAAATAAAAACAAACCTTCTAAGTGAAAGCCTGCCCTCTGGATCTAGCTCTGGCGCTGCTCTGACCACGTCCATCTCCAAAAGGCCGGAGGGCATGGAATATCTACAAGAGAAGGAGAAAGCCGCTGCTCTCTGCCTCCTGTTTAAATATTTTCAGCATGAGCTCATCATAAGGGAGAGAATGCAATCCTCCTCCTCCTTCTCTTCCTCCAAGGCAGTCAGACACTGCTTTGGTTAGACCACATCTGGAATACTGTGTCCAATTCTGGGCACCACAATTCAAGAGAGATATTGACAAGCTGGAATGGGTCCAGAGGAGGGCGACTAAAATGATCAAGGGTCTGGAGAACAAGCCCTATGAGGAGCGGCTTAGGGAACTGGGCATGTTTAGCCTGAAGAAGAGAAGGCTGAGAGGAGATATGATGATAGCCATGTATAAATATGTGAGAGGAAGCCACAGGGAGGAGGAGGGAGCAAGCTTGTTTTCTGCTTCCCTGGAGACTAGGACGCAAGGGAACAATGGCTTCAAACTACAAGAGAGGAGATTCCATCTGAACATGAGGAAGAACTTCCTGACTGTGAGAGCCGTTCAGCAGTGGAACTCTCTGCCCCGGAGTGTGGTGGAGGCTCCTTCTTTGGAAGCTTTTAAGCAGAGGCTGGATGGCCATCTGTCAGGGGTGATTTGAATGCAATATTCCTGCTTCTTGGCAGAATGGGGTTGGACTGGATGGCCCATGAGGTCTCTTCCAACTCTTTGATTCTATGATTCTATGATTCTATGATTCTATGATTCTAAAACACCAGGAAAGGCATCCCTAAAAAGTGAGGATGCTTGCCATAAATGCAGGCGAAACGTCAGGAGAGAATGCTTCTAGAACATGACCATATAGCCAGAAAAACCTGAAAGGATGCCATAGGAAGAGGGAACAGGCTTCCTTTCTGCAGCCCTGGAGACTGGGACTTGGAGTAATGGGTTCAAATTACAAGAAAGACAGTAGATTCCACTAGAACACAAGGAACAACTCCCTGACCATATGAGCTATTCATCAGCGGAACTCTCTGCCTTGGAGTATAATGGAAGCTCCTTCCTTGGAGGCGTTTAAGCAAAAGCATACAAGAAGGTCAGCCTGCCACTGAACATCAAGAAAACCAAAGTGCTCTTCCAGCAAAAGGACCCATTCAATCTCTCTGCAATGCCAGAGATACAGCTTAATGGTGTAACATGAGAAAATGTGGACCATTTCCGCTCCCGTGGCAGCCACCTCCCCACTAAAGTCAGCATTGACACTGAAATACATCTGAGCTCTGCAAGTGCAGCATTCCTCCAAAGGAATTCTGCGAGTGCAGCATTTTTCTGAATGAAGCAGAGAGTATTTGAGGACTGAGACATCCGTAGGGATACCAAAGTGCTTGTTGATAAAGCCATTGTCCTCCCAACCCTGCTCTATGCATACAAAACGTGGACTGTCTACAGACATCACATGCAACTCCTAGAACGATTCCAATAGCACTGCCTCTGAAAAATCCTGCAAATCTCTTGGGAAGACAGGCGGACTAATGTCAGCGTGCTCAAAGCAGCTGAAGTAATGCTCATCCGCCATCAACTCCGCTGGACTGGCCATGTTGTCCGGATGCCCGACCACCGTCTTCCAAAGCAGCTACTCTACTCCGAACTCAAGAATGGAAAACTAAATGTTGTTGGGCAGGAAAAGAGATTGAAAGATGGGCTCAAAGCCAACCTTAAAAACTCTGGCATAGACACTGAGAACTGGAAGGCTTGGCCCTTGAGTGCTCCAGCTGGAGGTCAGCTGTGACCAGCAGTGCTGCAGAATTTGAAGAGGCACGAATGGAGGGTGAAAGAGAGGAGTGTGCCAAGAGGAAGGCGCGTCAAGCCAACCCAACCGGGGCCGCCTTCCACCTGGAAACCGATGCTCTCACTGTGGGAGAACATGCAGGTCAAGAAGAGGGCTCCACAGTCACCTACGGACCCACCGCACATGGAGGACAACCTTACTTGGACAACGAGGGATCGCTTAAGTTCTAAGTTTAAGCAGAGGCTGGACAGCCATCAGGGATGCTTTGGCTGTGCTTTTTCCTGCATGGCAGAAGGGGGTTGGACTAGATGTCCAATGCAATCTCTTCCAACTCAATCTATATAAATCATAGAATCATAGAATCAAAGAGTTGGAAGAGACCTCCTGGGCCATCCAGTCCAACCCCATTCTGCCAAGAAGCAGGAATATTGCATTCAAATCACCCCTGACAGATGGCCATCCAGCCTCTGCTTAAAAGCTTCCAAAGAAGGAGCCTCCACCACACTCCCTCTGGGGAAGGCAGAGAGTCCCACTGCTGAATGGCTCTCACAGTTAGGAAGTTCTTCCTCTTGTTCAGATGGAATCTCCTCTCTTGTAGTTTGAAGCCATTGTTCCATTACGTCCTAGTCTCCAAGGAAGCAGAAAGGAAGCTTGCTCCCTCCTCCTCCCTGTGGCTTCCTCTCACATATTTATACATGGCTATCATATCCCCTCTCAGCCTTCTCTTCTTCAGGCTAAACATGCCCAGTTCCCTAAGCCGCTCCTCATAGGGCTTGTTCTCCAGACCCTTGATCCTTTTAGTCGCCCTCCTCTGGACACATTCCAGCTTGTCAATATCTCTCTTGAATTGTGGTGCCCAGAACTGGACACAATATTCCAGATGTGGTCTAACTAAATAAAAATGTCATGCTCAAAAAAATTGATTTTGACATTTTGGAGTTGTAGTTGCTGGGATTTCTAGTTCACCTACAATCAAAGAGCATTCTGATCCCCACCAACGATGGAATTGAACCAAACTTGGCACACAGAACTCCTATGACCAACAGAAAATACTGGAAGGGTTTGGTGGGCATTGACCTGAGTTTGGGAGTTGTAGTTCACCTACATCCAGAGAGGACAACATGATGGATCTGGACCAAACTTGGCACAAATACTCAATATGCCCAAATGTGAACACTAGTGGAGTTTGAGGAAAATAGAATCTTGACATTTGGGAGTTGTAGTTGCTGGGATTTTTAGTTCACCCACAATCAAAGAGCATTCTGAACCCCACCAATGACAGAATTGGGGCAAACCTCCCACACAGAAACCCCATGATCACCAGAGTGAGCCACAGCAATGCGTGGCAGGGGACGGCTAGTCTATATAAATAAAAATGTAATGTTCGTTTGTGGGATTAACAGAACTAAAAAACCACTGGACGAATTGACACCAAATTTGGACACAAGACACCTAACAACCCAATGTATGTCCTTTACTCAAAAAAATTGATTTGGACATTTTGGAGTTGTAGTTGCTGGGATTTATAGTTCACCTACAATCACAGAGCATTCTGAACTCCCCATCAATGATGGAATTGAACCAAACATGGCACACAGTTCTCCCATGACCAACAGAAAACACTGGAAGGGTTTGGTGGGCAGTGTTCTTTGGTTTTGGAGTTGTAGTTCACCTACATCCAGAGATCACTGTGGACTCAAACAATGATGGATCTGGACCAAACTTGGCACCAATTCTCAGTATGCCCAAATGTGAACACTGGTGGAGTTTGGGGATAATAGAATCTTGTCATTTGGGAGTTGTGGTTGCTGGGACTTATAGTTCACCTACAATCACAGAGCATTCTTATTTATTTGTCGTGTCAGCGCAACCAATCAATTATATTACATTTCTAACAGAACAAAGCAAACAAACAGACAAAATACAAAATGTGTGAGTTTGGTAGTGGATTAAATGTCCTTTGACCAGTCTCTGTCCCCTTGGAGTGCTTCTGGTGTTGCTGCAAGAAGGTCCTCCCTTGTGCATCATGTGGCAGGGCTCAGGTTGCATTGCAGCAGGTGGTCAGTGGTTTGCTCTTCTCTGCACTCGCATGTCGAGGATTCCACTTTGTGGCCCCATTTCTGAAGGTTGGCTCTGCATCTCGTGGTGCCCGAGCGCAGTCTGTTCAGCACCTTCCAAGTCGCCCAATCTTCTGAGTGCCCAGGGGGAAGTCTCTCATCTGGTATCACCCACGGATTGAGGTTCTGGGTTTGAGCCTGCCACTTTTGGACTCTTGCTTGCTGAGGTGTTCCAGCGAGTGTCTCTGTAGATCTTAGAAAACTGTTTCTTGATTTAAGTCATTAACTTGCTGGCTGATACCCAAACTGGGGATGAGCTGGAGATGTCTCTGCCTTAGTTCTTTCACTATTGGCTGCTACTTTCCGGCGGATGTCAGGTGGTGCAATACCGGCTAGACAGTGTAATTTCTCCAGTGGTGTGGGGCGCAGACACCCCGTGATAATGCAGCATGTCTCATTCAGAGCCACATCCACTGTTTTACCATGGTGAGATGTGTTCCACACTGGGCATGCGTACTCAGCAGCAGAGTACGCATGCCCTGAGTACGCATGCATGTTTAGCCTGAAGAAGAGAAGGCTGAGAGGAGATATGAGAGCCATGTATAAATATGTGAGAGGAAGCCACAGGGAGGAGGAGGGAGCAAGCTTGTTTTCTGCTTCCTTGGAGACTAGGACGCAATGGAACCATGGCTTCAAACTACAAGAGAGGAGATTCCATCTGAACATTAGGAAGAACTTCCTGACTGTGAGAGCCGTTCAGCAGTGGAACTCTCTGCCCCGGAGTGTGGTGGAGGCTCCTTCTTTGGAAGCTTTTAAGCAGAGGCTGGATGGCCATCTGTCAGGGGTGATTTGAATGCAATATTCCTGCTTCTTGGCAGAATGGGGTTGGACTGGATGGCCCATGAGGTCTCTTCCAACTCTTTGATTCTATGATTCTATGATTCTATGAGTAGCATAGCGCAAGGGCAGATGTCTTCACTGTGTCTGGCTGTGATCCCCAGAGCATTCTGAACAGAGCATTCTGAACCCCACCAAGGATAGAGTTGGGCCAAACCTCCCACACAGAACCCCCATGTGGGCCACAGCAATGTGTGGCAGGGGACGGCTAGTGAGGCTATGATTCTACAGGAGCAGCTGTGCCACTGAGCTGCTAAGATGCGCAGTGTGCCAATGCGCTCTGTGTGCTGCTGACAGCTCTTCTACGGTGAGGAAGAGGTCTGTGGAGCATCTGCCTTGCAGGCGGAGAGATGCAGAAGGCGTTGTGGTTTCATTAGACAAAGTGGCAAATTTTTGGGAGCCTCTCTTGACACAGCGCATGAGGACGAAACCAAAACATCATGAGTTGGAAAGGAGAGAGAGAGAGAGAGAGAGTGAGAGGCAGCCGGCTGGAACATTTCAGCAGAGGCCTAACCATCGCCTGGAACAAACCCTCACCCAAATCCCATTCTTTTCTTCTTGCTGGACGCTATCTTCTCCATGAACTCTTTCCGTCTGCCGAGGGCTTTGGGGCTAATCTCCTCCCTGATCCGCTCCTGTTTACACGTCCAGGCTCACGCTCCAGATCAAGCGCCAAGGAACCTTCCCATCGTTTAATATTTGCACATCTTCGGCAGCCATTCATTCCTATCTCCTTGATCCCCAGAAAAGTCCAGGCACTCTCCTTTTGAAGTCCCACACTCTGGTTTTTCCAGAGAGCCTTGACCAGAGATGGGGATGGACCTCCATCCGAATATCTGGTTGGGTGAGGGTTGTCCTACGCCGATGCATCACATGCCATGAAGACAGAACTAGGTTTGGATCAAGGCTGCTCCTGCGTCATTCGCCGCTTCGGTGACACGTTCCCAGCTTTTCTGTCTAAACTTTGACCCAGTTGCATGGGATCTTGTTTGGGACCCATCACACATTACTCAATGTGCAAATGCTTCCACTAAGATCAATGGGTCTATGCTCCACAGGATCATCCAGGCTCACATGCAACACATCTGGAATGCATGGCCACTCAATTGTTGCCACAGTTCTGATTATCCTTGGGATACAGAAGGCATTTGGCTCCTAAATGGTCAGTTTATAGGCTCATCCAACAGTAAATACTCTTCTGCCACACAGGAGGACACCATCCAATCCCTCCCAACAGATAGGCATCTGGTTGCTTTTTGAAAAGGAGGCTCCACCAAACACCCAAGTTTGAAGGGGTCCCTCAAGGCCATCCAGTCCAACCCTCTTCTTTCTGCTACAAAGGTCATCCAATATATAATCTTTTTCTACCACACACGAAAACACAATGCAATCCTTCCCAACAGATAGACATCTGGTCGCTTTTTGAAAACATACAGAAAAAGATTCTCCACCAAATTCCCGAAGCGGCCTATATAACACTACAGTTTGAAGGGGCCCCTCAAGGCCATCCAGTCCAACCCCCTTCTTTCTGCTACAAAGGTCATCCAATATTAAATCCTCTTCTGCCACAAAGGGAAACACAATCCAATACCTCCCAACAGACAGACATCCGGCCGCTTTTTGAAAACTTACAGAAAAGTAGGCTCCACCAAACTCCCAAGCTAGTCTATATAACGCTACAGTTAGAAGGGGCCCCTCAAGACCATTCAGTCCAACCCCCTTCTTTCTGTCACAAAAAAGGCACCATCCAAGCCCTCCTAACAGATGGCCATCCAGCCACTTTTTGAAAACTTACAGAAAATGAGGCTCCACCAAACACCCAAGCTAGTCTATATAACACTACAGTTTGAAGAGTCCCTCAAGACCATCCAGTCCAACCCTCTTCTTTCTGTCACAAAGGAAGGCACCATCCAAGCCCTCCCAGCAGAGGGCCATCCAGATGCTTTTAGAAAACGTACAGAAAAGGAGGCTCCACCAAACTCCCAAGCTAGTCTATATAACACTACAGTTTGAAGATGGTCCCTCAAGGCCATCCAGTCCAACCCCCTACTTTCAGCCACAAAGGAAGGCACCATCCAAGCCCTCCCAACAGATAGACATCTGGTCACTTTTTGAAAACGTACAGAAAAGGAGGCTCCACCAAACTCTCAAGCTAGTTATATAACACTACTATTAGAAGGGACCCCTCAAGGCCATCCAGTCCAACCCCCTTCTTTCTGCTACAAAGGTCATCCAATATTAAATCCTCTTCTGTCACACAGGACACCATCCAATCTCTCCCGACAAATAGACATCCGGTCGCTTTTTGAAAACTTACAGAAAAGGAGGCTCCACCAAACTCCCAAGGTAGTCTATATAACACTGCAATTAGAAGGGGCACCTCAAGGCCATCCAGTCCAACCCCCTTCTTTCTGTCACAAAGGCACCATCCAAGCCCTCCCAGCAGATGGCCATCCAGCCGCTTTTTGAAAACGTACAGAAAAGGATTCTCCACCAAACACCCAAGGTGGTCTATATAACACTACAGTTTGAAGGGGCCCCTCAAGGCCATCCAGTCCAACCCCCTTCTTTCTGCCACAAAGGAAGGCACCATCCAAGCCCTCCCAACATATGGCCATCCAGCCGCTTTTTGAAAACATACAGAAAAGGAGGCTCCACCAAACTCCAACACTAGAGATGGAAGGGGCTCCTCAAGGCCATCCAGTTCAACCACCTTCTTTCTAACACAAAGGAAGGCACCATCTAAGCCCTCCCAACAGATGGCCATCCAGGTACTTTTTGAAAACTTACAGAAAAGGAGGCTCCACCAAACCCCAACACTAGAGTTGGAAGGGGCTCCTCAAGGTCATCCAACCCATCCCCTTCTTTCTGCCACAAAGGAACCATCCAAACCCTCCCAACAGATGGCCATCCAGCCGCTTTTTGAAAACTTACAGAAAAGGAGGCTCTGCCAAACTCCAACTCTAGAGTTGGAAGGGGCTCCTCAAGGTCATCCAACCCATCCCCTTCTTTCTGCCACAAAGGAACCATCCAAGCCCTCCCAACAGATGGCCATCCAGTCGCTTTTTGAAAACTTACAGAAAAGGAGGCTCTGCCAAACTCCAACTCTAAAGTTGGAAGGGGTCCCTCAAGACCATCTATCCCAACCCCCTTCTTTCAAACACAAAGGAAGACACCACACAAGACCTCCCAACAGATGACCATCCAACCTCTGTTTGAAAACTTTCCTCAAGGAATTCCCTGTCAGCAGCACATTCCCTTGTCGAACAGCTCTGACCACCAGTAAGCGCTTCCTGGTGTTTAAATGAAATCTCTTTTCCTGCAATGAGTTTTATAAATAATACTTTAGATAATGTTAGAATAATAGAATCATAGAATCCTAGAGTTGGAAGAGACCTGGTGAGCCATCCAGTCCAACCCCATTCTGCCAAGAAGCAGGAATATTGCATTCAAATCACCCCTGACAGATGGCCATCTGTTTAAAAGCTTCCAAAGAAGGAGCCTCCACCACACTCCAGGGCAGAGAGTTCCACTGCTGAACGGCTCTCACAGTCAGGAAGTTCTTCCTCATGTTCAGATGGAATCTCCTTTCCTGTAGTTTGAAGCCATGGCTCCATTGCGTCCTAGTCTCCAGGGCAGCAGAAAGGAACCTTGCTCCCTCCTCCCTATAACACCTGGAATCACACTGTGTCCCATTCTGGGCACCACAATTGAAGGGAGATGTTGACAAGCTGGAATGCGTCCAGAGGAGGGCGACTAAAATGATCAAGGGTCTGGAGAACAAGCCCTATGAGGAGCGGCTTAAAGAGCTGGGCATGTTTAACCTGAAGAAGAGAAGGCTGAGAGGAGACTTCATGGGGAGGGGGGGGGGCAATGCCTGGCTCAAGAGCAGTACGTGTGAAAAAGATCTTGGAGTCCTCGTGGACAACAAGTTAAACAGGAGCCAACAATGTGATGTGGCGGCAAAAAAAGCCAATGGGATTTTGGCATCAAGAGGAGCCTAGTGTCTAGGTCCAGGGAAGTCATGCTCCCCATGCTCTATTCCGCTTTGGTTAGACCACATCTGGAATATTGTGTCCAATTCTGGGCACCACAATTCAAGAGAGATATTGACTCTAAGCTGGAATGTGTCCAGAGGAGGGCGACTAAAATGATCAAGGGTCTGGAGAACAAGCCCTATGAGGAGCGGCTTAAGGAGCTGAGCATATTTAACCTGAAGAAGAGAAGGCTGAGAGGAGATATGATATACATAGAGGAAGCCACAGGGAGGAGGAGGGAGCAAGCTTGTTTTCTGCTTCCTTGGAGACTAGGACGCAATAGAACAATGGCTTCAAACTACAAGAGAGGAGATTCCACCTGAACATTAGGAAGAATTTCCTGACTGTAAGAGCCATTCAGCAGTGGAACTCTCTGCCCAGGAGTGAGGTGGAGGCTTCCTCTTTGGGGGATTTGAAACAGAGGCTGGGTGGCCATCTGTCAGGGGTGATTTGAATGCAATATTCCTGCTTCTTGGCCGAATGGGGTTGGACTGGATGGCCCAGGAGGTCTCTTCCAACTCTTTGATTCTATGATTCTATGAATGGGTATTGTAGTAACTGTTTATTAATTGTGTAATGTGTTAGGTTGTTAACTGTTTCTATACTGTAGCACTGAATTTTTGCTGTTCGTATTTGTTGTGAACCGCTGTGAGTCGCCTTCGGGCTGAGAACAGCCGTATATAAGTGAGGTAAATAAATAAATAAATAAATAAATAAACTACAGGAAAGGAGATTCCACCTGAACATTAGGGAAAACTTCCTGAGAACTGTTCAGCAGTGGAACTCTCTGCCCCGGAGTGTGGTGGAGGTTCCTTCTTTGGAGGCTTTGGATGGCCATCTGTCAGGGGTGCTTTGAATGCAATTTTCCTGCTTCTTGGCCAAATGGGGTTGGACTGAATGGCTCATGAGGTCTCTTCCAACTCTAGGATGCTATGATTCTGACATCACCCCACGTTTATCTCTTTGATTGAGAGGCAAAGGGATGCCTGAGCCCCATTTCTTGCCTCCTTGGCCGTTTCCCAGTTTGGTGCAATTTCTGTGTTGAAAGGAGGCCAACCATAATATGAAGAGGCCTGTCATTTCCTTAGAGTTCAAAGGAAGAGAATAACTGAAGTCAATGAAAGAGAGAAAGGGGATGGGGAGGGAATTTCAGACAAGAGAAAGCGAGCCAGATTTCGGATTCCTCCCTCCTTTTGTCCTCAACTCATCAAGGTTTGCAGTAAAACTTTTACTGTGCAGATCAATGCAAGGCCTGTGTGTGCAATGTGCAAATATCCCAGGGAAAGCGCTTTCTTGCAAAGCCAAGAGCGAAGGAGGGCCGGGCTCCCCCCTCGTCCCCCAACGCCTTTGATTTCAAGCGCCTCCGGCCACAACTCCCAAAGAGTTTATCGACATGCTGTCCCTTTTATGCATTGATGCAAACCATCCAATTGCTCTGCTGGGGAAACACAGGCCCCTTCCACACCGCCTTTCCTCCCAGGATCTGATCCCAGAATATCTGCTCTAAACCGGATAAGTCCCCACTGCCAGATAACCCAGGATAAACAGATAATCTGGGATCAGATCCTGGGATGTAGCCGCAGTGTGGAAGGGGCTGCAGCAACTCCATAGGGACACCAAGGTGCTTGTTTATAAAGCTATCCTCCTCCCAACACTGCTATATGCCTGCAAAACATGGACTGTCTACAGACGTCACATGTGCTGCCTCTCAAAAATCCTGCAAATCTCTTGGGAAGACAAGTGGACAAATGTCAGCATGCTGCAAGAAGAAGTCAATACCAGCAGCATTGAAGCGATGGTCCTCCGCCATCAACTTTGCTGGACCGGCCACGTTGTCCGGTTACCCGACCACTGTTTCCCAAAGCAGTTGCTCTACTCCAAACTCAAGAACGGAAAACTGAATGTTGGAGATCAGGAAAAGAGATTGAAAGATAGACTCAAAGCCAATGTCAAAAACTCTGACATAGACACTGAGAACTGGGAAGCCCTGGCCCTTGAGTGCTCTAGCTGGAGGTCAGCCATGACCAACAGTGCTGTAGAATTTGAAGAGGTACGAATGGAGGGTGAGAGAGAGCAACGTGCCATGAGGAAGGCGTGTCAAGCCAACCCCGACCACCTTCCACCTGGAAACCGATGCCCTCACTGCAGGAGAAGATGCAAGTCAAGAATAGGGCTCCAGTCACCTACGGACCCACTGCCAGGACCATCATCCTCGGACTACGAGGGATCGCCTAAGTAAGTACCGTCCCTTTCAGCCCATACGCAACTTGGGGAGGTTTACAGTTGGTGCCAAGACCATAAAATACAGTATCAATACAATAAAAACAATCGAATAATAAAATCATAACAAAATCAATAAAAAAATTAGGAGAAGTAATCTGGGATATGAATGTGTGACACCTGAGATGGACACAGTCCATGTAGCAAGGACTTAGAAGTCTTGGTACATTATAAGCTGAGCATGAGCCAAGAGTGTGATGCAGCAGCTGAAAAGGCCAGTGCGATTCTAGGCTGCATCAGTAAGAGAATAATGTCCCGATCAAGGGACACAATCATATAGTTCCTTTTAGCTTTGACATCCAGAGAAAGGCCACCAAAACAGTCAAAGGTCTGGAAACTATGAATCCCTATAAAAAGCAAGTAATTGTGTTGTCTTCCCTCTCTTTTTTGGAGAGGTGTTAAGGTGAAAGAACCTCCACGCAGCCTAAGAAACCACGGGTAGGCAGCTCTGACCAGCCTTTGCAACCACAAAAAGAAACCGAGTGCTTTTGGAATGTGGCTCCCTTTCCTTTTCTCCTAATCCGCTTGGGCCAGGCCGGTTGTCCAGTGACTCAGAGCCTCTTTGTCCCGCGGTCAGTCCTGAGCCTCCAACCAAAAAAGGCAGGAGGAGCAAAGCCACCTTCGCCCGCCCCAGACCACATCACACGCAAGGGATTACAGGCATATTCCTGGTGCAAAACCAGGGCCCTTCAAGCCAGGCAAAAATAGATAGATAGATAGATAGATAGATAGATAGATAGATAGATAGATAGATAGACAGGCAGACAGGCATACACACACACATGCATAGACATACTGTATATACATATTCACCTCTCAGGAAGAACAACTGTAAACACTCCAAAGGGATTGAGTAAAGCTTACTTTCCCCTCCTAGAATTCCCTGGGGACTCGAGCAAATCTGATCAGTAATTCAGATTTGTTTGTTTTTTAATTCAGAACAAAACAAAACATTTGTAATGCAATTGAGAAGAGAAGGTTTTTAAAGAGGTTCTTTCTAGGAAAGTTATAAGAACATGTGGAAACACCATGGAAATTGATATGTTTTGCTGGAACCAAGAGAAAACCAACTTATTATTATCAAAACTTATTTAGGAATGTGTTTTCATCAACCAAGGCTGCTCACAAGGTCACTGTCACGTCTAACCTTAAAACAACCCTGCAAGGCAGGCCAAACTGAGACCAAGCAAAACTGTTTGACAATGGGTACATCTACATTACCAAGAAAGGGAAATGCGAAAGACTGCTCCAACTTCCGTACAGTGGCCCTTATTTCTCATGCCAGGAAGGGAATGCTCAAGATCCTGCAAGGAAGACTCCAGAAAGACACGGAGAGAGAATTGGCAGAAGGACAAGCCGGGTTTAGAAAAGGCAGAGGAACCAGAGACCACATGGCCAACATCCGCTGGAGAATGGAGAAAGCAGGGAGTTTCAGAAAAACATCTCTTTCTGTTTCATTGACTACTCTAAAGCCTTTGACTGTGTGGATCACCATAAATTGTTGCAAGTTCTTGGTAGTCTGGTCATACCAAGCCACCTTGTCTCTCTCCTGAGGAATCTGCACAAGGACCAAGTTGCAACAGTCAGAACTGACCACAGAACAGGAGACTGGCTCAAGATTGGGAAAGGCGTCCGGCAAGGCTGCATCCTCTCACCCAACCTTTTTAACTTGTATGCAGAACACATCATGCGAGGATGTGCGGGGCTTGATGAGTGCAAAGCTGGGGTGAAAATGGCAGGAAGGAACATTCACAACCTCAGATATGCAGATGACACCACTCTGATGGCCGAAAGCGAGGAGGAGCTGAGGAGCCTTCTCATCAAGGTGAAAGAAGAAAGCGCAAAAGCCGGGTTGCAGCTAAACATCAAAAAAACCAAGATTATGGCAACAAGAATGATTGACAACTGGAAAATAGAGGGAGAAACCGTGGAGGCCGTGACAGGGTTTGTATTTCTAGGTGGGAAGATGAGTGCAGATGCAGACTGTGGCCAGGAAATCAGAAGACGCTTCCTTCTTGGGAGGAGAGCAATGTCCAGTCTCGACAAAATAGTAAAGAGTAGAGACATCAGACTGGCAACCAAGATCCATTGCCTAGTCCAAGCCATGGTATTCCCTGTAGTCACCTACGGATGTGAGAGCTGGACCTTCGGGAAGGCGGAGCGAAGGAAGAGAGAGGCTTTTGAGCTGTGGTGTTGGAGGAAAGTACTGAGAGTGCCTTGGACTGCGAGAAGATCCAACCAGTCCATCCTCCAGGAAAGAAAGCCCGGCTGCTCATTGGAGGGAAAGATACTAGAGACAAAGCTGAAGTCCTTTGGCCACATCATGAGGAGACAGCAAAGCCTAGAGAAGGGAATGATGCTGGGGAAAGTGGAAGGCAAAGGGAAGGGGGCCAACCAAGGGCAAGATGGATGGATGGCATCCTTGAAGTGACTGGACTGACCTTGAAGGAGCTGGGGGTGGTGACAGCCGACAGGGAGCTCTGGCGTGGGCTGGTCCGTGAGGTCACGAAGAGTCGGAGACAACTGAACGAATGAACAACAACAACAACATATACATATTCACCTCTCAGGAAGAACAACTGTAAACACTCCAAAGGGATTGAGCAAAGCTTACTTTCCCCTCCTAGAGTTCCCCGGGGACTCGAGCAAATCTGATCAGTAATTCAGAATTGTTTTTAATTCAGGACAAAACAAAACATTTGTAATGCAATTGAGAAGAGAAGGTTTTTAAAGAGGTTCTTTCTAGGAAAGTTATAAGAACATGTGGAAACACCATGGAAATGGATATGTTCTGCTGGAACCAAGAGAAAACTAACTTATTATTATCAAAACTTATTTAGGAATGTGTTTCCATCAGCCAAGGCTGCTCACAGGTTCACTGCCACGTCTAACATTAAAATAACCCTGCAAGGAAGGCCAAACTGAGACCAAGCAAAACTGTTTGGCAATGGGTACATCTACATTACCAAGAAAGGGAAATGCAAAAGACTGCTCCAACTTCTGTACAGTGGGCCTTATTTCTCCTGCCAGGAAGGGAATGCTCAAGATCCTGCAAGGAAGACTCCAGCAAGACATGGAGAGAGAGTTGCCAGATGGACACGCTGGGTTCAGAAAAGGCAGAGGAATGAGAAACCAAATGGAGTTCTATTTTTGACCTGCATCTTCTTCCGCAGTGAGGGCATTGGTTTCCAGGTGGAAGGCAATCCCAGTCGGGGTTGGCTTGACACACATTCCTCTTGGCACGTTTCTCTTTTTCGCCCTCCATTTGTGCCTCTTCAATTTCTGCAGCACTGCTGGTCACAGCTGACCTCCAGCTGGAGCGCTCAAGGGCCAGGGCTTCCCAGTTCTCAATGTCTATGCCAGAGTTTTTAAGGTTGGCTTGTAAAGAATGAATGTTTGGATGCATGCAGAGGAACAGAAGAAACAGGCCTAAAGAAGCTAAAGAAAAATCAACATGGAGTTCTCGCAAGGCATGCTAAGGGACGGCCTCGGCAGTCAAAGCGAGGAGGCAGGAAGGCATAACTGAATGACAATGAACAATAAGGTGTGCGGCCAAGCATGTAAGGAGGATAAGGAGTGTGCAGGTGTACCCATAAGTCATGAGGCCTGAAATGTGAATATCCTGAACTTTGGAAAAGAACAAGGACTTGAAAGGAACAGAACAACAAGCTGGAATGTGTCCAGAGGAGGGCGACTAAAATGATCAAGGGTCTGGAGAACAAGCCCTATGAGGAGCGGCTTAGGGAACTGGGCATGTTTAGCCTGAAGAAGAGAAGGCTGAGTGGAGATATGATAGCCATGTATAAATATGTGAGAGGAAGCCACAGGGAGGAGGAGGGAGCAAGCTTCCTTTCTGCTTCCTTGGAGACTAGGACGCAATGGAACAATGGCTTCAAACTACAAGAGAGGAGATTCCATCTGAACATTAGGAAGAACTTCCTGACTGTGAGAGCCGTTCAGCAGTGGAACTCTCTGCCCTGGAGTGTGGTGGAGGCTCCTTCTTTGGAAGCTTTTAAACAGAGGCTGGGTGGCCATCTGTCAGGGGTGATTTGAATGCAATATTCCTGCTTCTTGGCAGAAGGGGGTTGGACTGGATGGCCCATGAGGTCTCTTCCAACTCTTTGATTCTATGATTCTATGATTAAAAAGAAGAAAAAAATGGATTTTTGTATATAAATGCAGGGGACCCCAAGAAGATGCACACTTCCTGATCCGCGGTAATGGGAGCGTCCACATCTCCTCAGAAAAGACTGATCATCTTCGCCGGAGGAGGCCTGTGTGCGCGCGTGAGTATGCGTGAATGTGTGTGTGCATGAGAGCTCTCCCCTGATGTGATTCTGATATGATTCTGTGTTGATTGTATTTCAATAAAGGTTACATGAATAGTGGCAAAACCAAATTTGGTCTCTAAAGTGTCTCATTGGTCTAAACTACCTTACTATTCCTTGAACACTTTGCACAAAAGAACAGGAACCTCTTGCGTTCATAACAGCCTTTGAGCCCATCTTTGGGAGACGGTGATCAGGCGTCGGACAACGTGGCTGGTCCAGCAGAGTTTATGGCGGAGGACCATCGCTTCAATGCTGGTGGCTTTGCTTCTTCTTCCAGCACGCTGACGTTTCCCCGCCTGTCTTCCCAAGAGATTTGCAGGATTTTCCAGAAGCAGCGCTGATGGAATAGTTCTAGGAGTTGCATGTGACTTCTGTAGACAGTCCATGTTTTGCAGACGTATAGCCTGGATGAGAGACTCCCTCCTGGGCACACAGAAGAGTAGACAACCTGGAAGGCACTGAAGAGGCGATGCTCTGGAACCACGAGATGCAGAGCCAGTTTTAAGAAGTGGGGCCACAAAGTGGAGCCTGTGACGGCACAAGTGGCCCCACCTATTTGTAGAACTGTTAGTTGCAAGATTTAAACTGTTGTATCATGCTTAATCCTGCCTTTTTACCCTGCTTATGTATAATTGGATTGATTGGTTATTTATAGCTGTCAATCAGTGTTGTTTGCACCAGTTGAATTGCTTTTTAAGCTCAATTGTTTGGCTCCATCTCTTCCTGGAAGAGGGGAGTGCTTCCGATTTTTATTCCACCTTCAGATTTTCTAGCAGATGGATGTGAGTAAGAGACTTGGCTCTAAAAGTCCCTGAGTAAATTACCTCTCAGCACCAATTCTGAGGTTCTTACCCTTGAGACTTATGCTTCATGTTCAGACCAACCTGAACGACGTTGGGAAGTCTCAAGCGCCTTCAGACTAGTTTTTTTTTTGGCACCAGAGGAAAACCCTGAGTCTTCAAACATAGGCCATTTGGACTGGGGTTGTGGATTGCTCCGGTATTCACAGCCATTGAGAAAGAGGGACCTGGAAAAGCTTCTTAGCTTCAAAACTTCTTGGACCCAAAACAACCAGAGACTGTAATGTACATTTTCCTTCGCCCCTTTGAAACTTCCAGCTTATTGCCTTAAAGAGATAACTCTTTGTGAACAATAAAACCTATTTTGAGTTATCTACAGTGTTTGGGTCTTTGAGAGTTCCAGTTTCCTAAAGGAAGGCAAGAAGCAATCCCCTGGGGAAAGATGTCACGTCCATGCCTCTTTCACTAAGAGCTATAGCCCCCAGGCGTGACGGCACAGAGTCCATGACATTCGAGTGCGGAGAAGAGCAAACCACAGACCACGGACTACAATGCAGCCTGAGCCTTGCCACATGCACAAGGGAGGACCTTCTCGCCGCCACATCAGAGGCACTCCAAGTGTCCAGCTTCTGGTCAAAGGACATCTAGTAGAATGTCAAGATTTTAAACTTTGTGTTTTTAAATACATATTAACTGTACCCTCAACTCACTTCTGACACGATAAATAAAAATCCAAACCTATAAATCTCAGGATCCTCAGGGAGAGAGCCATTGCAATTGAAGTGGGATCAAACTGCTATAACCATTCCTTCTGCATTCCTTCCTTCTATATATCTTAGGACCCAGTGCTTGTTTTTGAACACGAAAGCTGCAAACTCTTCCTTCTTCAGTCACATTCCGGCTGCAAATGCCAAATCTGAACCCTCTGGGGGTTATTTATGTGAGATAATTCAAGCTTAATAACCAATGTAAGATTGTGGGTGAGGGAAAGGAGAGCATCCACTGCTTTTTTGGAAGTCTCTACCCAATTATCTGATTCATTAGCCTATTTAAAAGAAGGTAGGGCAATATTTCAGAAGAGATGAAGGCTCTTGACTTAATAAGGAAGACAAATCATTATTATGTCCCGCCTGCCAGCCCAGGCAGGTGAGAAGCAACTCTTAAAGGGAAAGGCAGGCTTATTGCAGGAAGAGGAACTAGTCAGAGCCCTGATCCATACAGTTTCCCAATAGTATCCTAACCTTTTATTGGGATGTTGGTAAGTTCTTTGTGGCTGAAAAATTGGGAATTTTAGCCATACGTCATGTGCTGAGAGTCTATGTGACATATGGAAGCACCTATGTGAGTCCCAAAATTTGAACCTGGCCCTTTAAGGCCATGTGCAGCCTATGGAGAACAAGCCCTATGAGGAGCGGCTTAAAGAGCTGGGTATGTTTAGCCTAAAGAAGAGAAGGCTGAGAGGAGACATGATGGTGGCCATGTATAAATATGTGGAGGAAGTCATAGGGAGGAGGGAGCAGATCAAGGGTCTGAAGAACAAACCCCATGAGGAGCGGCTTAAGGAGCTGGGCATGTTTAGCCTGAAGAAGAGAAGGCTGGGAGGAGACATGATGAGGGCCATGTATAAATATGTGGAGGAAGTCATAGGGAAGAGGGAGCAGATCAAGGGTCTAAAGAACAAACCCTATGAGGAGCGGCTTAAAGAGCTGGGTATGTTTAGCCTGAAGAAGAGAAGGCTGAGAGGAGACATTATGAGGGCCATGGATCAAGATGTGGAGGAAGTCATAGGGAGGAGGGAGCAGATCAAGGGTCTGAAGAACAAGCCCTATGAGGAGCGGCTTAAAGAGCTGGGCATGTTTAGCCTGAAGAAGAGAAGGCTGAGAGGAGACATGGTGAGGGCCATGTATAAATATGTGGAGGAAGTCATAGGGAGGAGGGAGCAGATCAAGGGTCTGAAGAACAAACCCTATGAGGAGCGGCTTAAAGAGCTGGGCATGTTTAGCCTGAAGACGAGAAGGCTGAGAGGAGTCATGATGAGGGCCATGGATAAATATGTGGGGGAAGTCATAGGGAGGAGGGAGCAGATCAAGGGTCTGAAGAACAAGCCCTATGAGGAGCGGCTTAAAGAGCTGGGCATGTTTAGCCTGAAGAAGAGAAGGCTGGGAGGAGACATGATGAGGGCCATGTATAAATATGTGGAGGAAGGCATAGGGAGGAGGGAGCAGAGCAAGGGTCTGAAGAACAAACCCTATAAGGAGCGGCTTAAAGAGCTGGGTATGTTCTGAAGAAGAGAAGGCTGAGAGGAGACATGATGAGGGCCATGTATAAATATGTGGAGGAAGTCATAGGGAGGAGGAGGGAGGAAGCTTCCTTTCTGCTTCCCTGGAGACTAGGACGCAATGGAGCAATGGCTTCAAACTACAAGAAAGGAGATTCCATCTGAACATGAGGAAGAACTTCCTGACTGTGAGAGCCGTTCAGCAGTGGAACTCTCTGCCTCGGAGTGTGGTGGAGGCTCCTTCTTTGGAGGCTTTTAAACAGAGGCTGGATGGCCATCTGTTGGGGGTGCTTTGAATGCAATTTTCCTGCTTCTTGTCAGAATGAGGACTGGATGACTCTGAGAGAAAGAATAACGAAACACACCCAGTCTGCAAACCGACGTTCCCTACGTGCAATTTGGGGACCTGCGTTTCCCAGCATAGACGCCCATGCACATAAATCCTGTGCACATCAAGGTGATCTGCCCTCTGGGCCTGCAACAGAACAGAAGAAGGAACAAGGGCGGCATTCATGAGCGCAAGAGATATCCGTCTTGGGCACCTGCAAATGCTGTCAAATGCAAAGGAGCACTGGAAGGGAACACCAAAGGCCATCTAGTCCAGCCCTTGGAAGGAATCCAAAGCATCAAGAATCATAGAATCATAGAATCAAAGAGTTGGAAGAGACCTCATGGGCCATCCAATCCAACCCCATTCTGCCAAGAAGCAGGAATATTGCATTCAAATCACCCCTGACAGATGGCCATCCAGCCTCTGATTAAAAACTTCCAAAGAAGGAGCCTCCACCACACTCCAGGGCAGAGAGTTCCACTGCTGAACGGCTCTCACAGTCAGGAAGTTCTTCCTAATGTTCAGATGGAATCTCCTCTCTTGTAGTTTGAAGCCATTGTTCCATTGCGTCCTAGTCTCCAAGGAAGCAGAAAACAAGCTTGCTCCCTCCTCCCTGTGGCTTCCTCTCACATATTTATCCATGGCTATCATATCTCCTCTCAGCCTTCTCTTCTTCAGGCTAAACATGCCCAGTTCCCTAAGCCGCTCCTCATAGGGCTTGTTCTCCAGACCCTTGATCATTTTAGTCGCCCTCCTCTGGACACATTCCAGCTTGTCAATATCTCTCTTGAATTGTGGTGCCCAGAATTGGACACAATATTCCATATGTGGTCTAACCAGAGCAGAATAGAGCATGGGGAGCATGACTTCCTTAGATCTAGACACTATGCTCCTATGGATGCTGGCCAACATCCCATTGGCTTTTTTTGCCGCCACATCACATTGTTGGCTCATGTTTAACTTGTTGTCCACGAGGACTCCAAGATCTTTAGAGGTGGCCGTCCAACCTCCAATGGAGGGAAGAGGTCCTTCCTCTTCCAAGATGGGGACGAATGTAGCTCATGCGCTCAATGGGAGTTCTAGAGGCATGCACAACTGAAGTATAGGTCTGTGACAGGTCCTGAGTTTCTCTCTTCATATCATTATTATTATTTATTATTAACTTTATTTGTACCCCGCTAGCATCTCCCGAATGACTCGATGCGGCTTACAAAGGCCAAGGCCTCAAAACACAACACAACAATACAACACCTAAAGCAAATCAAAAACAATTAAAGCAATATTAAACAACAAACAATAAACAATACACCAAGACACAATAAAACTCGGCCGGGCCAGAGTAATGGGTACAGATTAAAAGTGCTGATGTGACAGGTGATATGTAAGGATTATGGGGTAAATGCAGTGTGCAGTGTGCGACAATCGCAATTCTAGTAAAGTGCTTCTGGGACTTGTTATTGGAGTTTTCCTATTCTGGAAAGGCACATCGGAACAGCCAAGTCTTCAAGTTCTTTCCAAAGACTGCCAATGTAGGGGCCTGTCTAAGATCTTTGGGGAGGGTTTTCCAGAGCCAGGGGGCCACCACAGAAAAGGCCCTGTCTCGAGTCCCCACCAAACGCGCCTGTGACGCTGGCGGAATCACGAGTAGGGCCTCTCCGGATGAACAAAGTGAATGCGTGGGTTCATAAATGGAGCTGCGGTCACGCAGGTAGGCTGGTCCCAAACCGTTCAGGGCTTTGTAGGTAAGCACCTGCACCTTGAATTGGGCTCGGAAAATAAACGGCAACCAGTGGAGCTCCTTAAATTGTTGAAGGATGTCTAGGAAATGCCAGGCTGCCATTTCCGCCTGGCGTTGCTCCATCCCGACCAAGCGCCTGCAGAACCCTGTAATTTGGTGGTCCACGCCTTGGTCACCTCTAGATTGGACTACTGCAATGCGCTCTACGTGGGGCTGCCCTTGAAAACGGCTCGGAAATTCCAACTGGTCCAACGGGCAGTGGCCAGGATGTTAACTGGTGCTCCCTACAGAGAGAGGTCAACTCTCCTGTTCAAGGAGCTCCACTGGCTGCCGTTTATCTTTCTTTCTGTAAGGAGGGTTGACCTCTCTCTGTAAGGAGCACCAGTTAACATCCTGGCCACTGCCCGTTGGACCAGTTGGAATTTCCGAGCCGTTTTCAAGGGCAGTCCCACGTAGAGCGTATTACAGTAGTCCAACCTAGAGGTGACCAAGGCATGGACCACTCCAGCCAGATCAGCTTTCGCGAAGTATGGTCACAGTTGGTGCACAAGTCTCAATTGTGCGAAAGCCCTCCTGGACACCGCTGACGCCTGAGCCTCAAGCGTAAGCGATGAATCCAAGAGGACTCCCAAACTGTGGACCTGTGGCTTCAGGGGGAGTGTAACCCCATCCAGCACAGGTTGCCACCCTATACACAAGATGCCTCACACTCACGTCCCAAACTGGTGTAAAGGAGGCTGCCCAGTCCTGCCATGATTCAAATTGGCCAAGCAACATTTCCCTGAGTGTAGTGTAGGCTCCTTCTTTGGAAGCTTTGAAACAGAGTCTGGATGGCCATCTGTCAGGGGTGATTTGAATGCAATTTTCCTGCTTCTTGGCAGAATGGGGTTGGACTGGATAATGGCCCAGGAGGTCTCTTCCAACTCTTTGATTCTAGGATTCTATGACTCTATGAATCACTGCAAACCTTAGCAGCGGTTCAGAAAGACACACGCTGCCTCCAAATTACAGGGTTCTGCAGGCGCTCGGTCGAGATGGAGCAACGCCAGGCGGAAATGGCAGCCTGGCATTTCCTAGACATCCTTCAACAATCTGCAACAAAGGGATGCTTTGAACGGGAGCCTGCTGCGCTTAGAGGCCTCCTGCGCACTGATGCGCCATGAGCGCACATGGCCTGCCCCACCACCGCCATGCTTCTTGCACAAAATCCACAATGAAACCCAGTTCAAGGTCGGAAAGTTGCTTTCATTAGGTCCTCAGCAGAAAACCTTAAAAGTCCCGATGTCTTTCAAATGGAATTGCGCATTGTGAAGCGCACATGTGGCACATAGCTCCATCTCCACAATTGTGTCTCCCAGGGCTATCCCCAAAGCCACATTTTAAGCCTTGAAACCACAGCAAGACAGCCACTTCCACATTCCCTGCATCCCGCTACAGGAAAACAGCTGCTTCTATGGATTCAATCTGAATTTTTTGAATATTAAGGATGTTGAATGCTGTTTAAATATTTGTATATTTTATATTTTAAATTGTATGCTGAGAGGAGATTCCATCTGAACATGAGGAAGATCTTCCTGACTGTGAGAGCCGTTCAGCAGTGGAACTCTCTGCCCCAGAGTGTGGTGGAGGCTCCTTTTTTGGAAGCTTTGAAACAGATGCTGAATGACCATCTGCCAGGGGTGCTTTGAATGCAATTTTCCTGCTTCTTGGCAGGATGGGGTTGGACTGGATGGCCCAGGAGGTCTCTTCCAACTCTTTGATTCTATGATTCTATGATAATCAGCACCAAAAGGCTAGAAGTATCCACAAGAACAAGACCCTTAAAGAAGATTTCCACAGCACATGAACTTGATTTCCAACCAATGCCTGATCTAACATGTTTTCCCTTGAAGCAAACCTTATATCCCAAAACCCAGAAACTGGTTTCATTTTCCCCCACCCTTGACTCTTATCTGACGAAGCCTTTCAGAGCGACGTAAACCTTGAGTTTGTTGAACTCAAGTCACCTGTTTTTCAACTCCCTTTCTGGCTGCTCATTGAAATTCCCAAGTGTCAGATTGTTTTCCAAATCCAAATCTTGAGAGCTCACGGAGAGAGGGAGTAAACCATCATTGCCAGGCCCAGCAGGAATATTCTCATGAGAAACTGCCCTTTGCACTGGGGCCTCTCTGTCATTGTCTATATGAAAATCATTGACCAAACCATCTCCATCTTGCACCTCAGCCTCAGCGCCATCATTTCCCTCATCATTGCCCTCATCATTGCCCACATCAGAAGCATCATGATCATCCTGGAACACAAACACAGGCTGATTCCCAAAAAAGAGGCCTTTTTCTGTATTGCTTACAAAGATTGTGTAAGTTTGTTGCACTGTTTGCAACACTGCAAGTCTATGTTTTAACTCTACTGATAAGAGTCAAGTTTTTCTGTTCTTTTTCCTCTTGCCTGGGTGCAATGTTATTGTGTCTTCTGCATTGGACCTGACTGAAATACACTTAGCGCAACATGACTTGCCCAGGATCTCCCAGTGCGTGTCCATGGTCAAGCACCAAACTCCAGCATCACAGTCTAATGCTCAAACCACTCTGCTATATCCATTTCCATACGACTGAGCATCATGACCTTTTTGAATGGGCCACATCATTTCAGGTAACTGTCTGATGCATGAAAGCCAAAGAGTGCAAAGAGAAGGCATTGGAAGCGAAGCCTCCAAAGCCATGGACTCTCTCCCAAATGCTGAGCCTGGGTGATACCACATGTACCCTTTTCCAGGCTTTACGTGAGATTTAAGAGCAGCAAGGCATTATCATGAGAGAGATGTGATGGCGCGAGTTGTGCCACCTATACGTAGAACTGTAAGTTGCAGGATTTGAACTGTTGTATCATGCCTGATTTTGCCTTTTTACCCTGTAAATGTATATGTTGTGAGTCAACATTCTGACACCATACCTACTACTAGTAGTAGGAGAAGAAGAAGGAGTGATGCAGAAACAGAGGAGAATCAGCGTCAGCTGAAACGTATTCGTGACATCTTTCTGGCTCCCAGTGATGAAGAAGACTTTGCAGGATTCAGGCCAGAGGAGGCTATGGAAGCAGATTACAGGGGAGTGAAGAGAGTGGCTAGTGATTCTGGCAGTGAGAGTGACACTATGTCTAAGAGGCTTAGAGACACAGCAGATAACTTCAGTGATAGTGAGGATGAGTTGGAGGAGGCTGTAGACTGGACTCTGGTTCAAAACAGAGACATTTGCAATCAAGCAACATCAAGTGATGATTTTGAAGGTTTTAGGGATAATGGGAATGAGAGTACTGATTGGCAGGATCAGGCACTAGAGCAAAGGTGGCAGGCTTGGCGTGGTGTAGATGCTTCAGCTGTGGGAGCAGAATCAGATGCAAGCAATGAATCTCATTCTTCTGATAGTGAATAAAATGAGCACTCTGGGACCTATTCCTTTGCAGACGACAAAGTGTTGTTTCGTGTTGTTCTCTGCCTAATCTTGTTTTGGATTCCCAGTATCCTGTTTTCCCTGCCGTGCTCCGGACCTTGGAACCTTCGCTCGTGAGTGTACATCTGGCTTCTTGACCCTTGGAACTGACTGACTACGCGTTTGCCTACCGGATTTTGCTCCATGCCTTGCAACCCTTAAAGACTGTTTTGTTTTGTATTCTGCTCCTAGTCCATCGTATCTCTTGTTATTTCTTGGCTGCAATTCAAGCCTGCTTATCTAGCATTTTGTGTTCCTGTTTGAAAACATCCTTTGAACTGTTTGCACTGACTCTTAAAGTGCCTCATTTAGTTTGTTTTGCATTAAAATACTACTATTTTGCACCTCAACTGCTGTTTAAGACATTCTGTGTTCTGTGGGTCACGACAGTATAGTTGGTTTGATTGGTTATTTATAGCTGTCAATCAATGTTGTTTGCACCAGTTGAATTGCTCCTACTACTCAATTGTTTGACCCCACCTCTTCCTAGAGAGCAGGACAGTGTTTCCTTTTCCATTCCACCATCAAACATTCTATCAGATGGACGTGAGAGAGAGACTTGGCTCTGAAGCCCTTGATTAAGTTACCTCTCAGCACCAATTCTGAGGTTCTTACCCTTGAGACTTATGCTTCATGTTCAGATCAACCTGGACGACGTTGAGAAAGCCTCAAGCGCCTTCAAACCAGTGCTTTGGCACCAGAGGAAGGCTTTGTGCCTTCAAAATATAGGTCGTTGGAATTGGGGTTGTGATTATTCCGATATTCACAGCCATTGAGAAAGAGGGACCTGGAAAAGCTTCTCAGCTGCAAAACTCCTTGGACCCAAGACAACCAGAGACTGTAATGTATATTTTCCTTTACCCCTTTGAGACTTCCAGCTTATTGTCTTAAAGGGATAACTCTTTGTGAACAATAAAACCTACAATGTTTTGGTCCTTGGGAGTTCCAGTTTTCCTAAAGGAGGGCAAGAAGCAATCCCCTGGGGGAAAAGATGTCACATCCATGACTCTTCCACTAAGAGTTATAGCCACCAGACGCGATGGCACAGAGACAAGGCGCATCGTCTCACAGTCCCTGCAAGCATGATGCTCATTCCCTATTGGGTGCACCAACAGCAATTTGTGGGGCCCTTGGCCGTCCTCCTGCCTTTCCTCAAAGGTCCTTCCAGGCCTTGAACATGACAGCTCCGGTCTCTGAGAAGTGCAAAAAGGGGCAGGATCCCACCCCGAAGCAGAGAGAAGGGCCTTCTGGGTGGAAACTATGCGCCTGGAGAGCCGGCAAAGGGATAAATCATCTCACGGAAGGAGCAGCTCCACCTGATCGGAGCAGCAAGACCAAACAAGGCTTGCAAGGGAGACGTCTGTTTATTGCTCAGGCTGCTGGAAGGGCCGGTAAGGAATGGTAATAGGCTTGAAACGCTAAGCATCTCAATACTTTGGTGAACACGTTTAAATGCATCTCATTACAAAATGAGTTGTTTTGTTTTTCATAGCAGGACGAGGCCTCTGTGTTTGCCTAGACCAGTGTTTCTCAACCTTCCGAATGCCGCGACCCCTTCATACACATCCTCATGTGGTGATGAACCCCAACCATAACATTATTTTCCTTGCCACTTCATAACTGTCATTTTGCTCCTGTTATGAATCATAGAATCCTAGAATCCTAGAGTTGGAAGAGACCTCCTGGGCCATCATCCAGTCCAACCCCATTCTGCCAGGAAGCAGGAATATTGCATTCAAATCACCCCTGACAGATGGCCATCCAGCCTCTGCTTAAAAGCTTCCAAAGAAGGAGCCTCCACCACACTCCGGGGCAGAGAGTTCCACTGCCGAATGGCTCTCACAGTCAGGAAGTTCTTCCTCATGTTCAGGTGGAATCTCCTCTCTTGTAGTTTGGAGCCATTGTTCCATTGCGTCCTAGTCTCCAGGGAAGCAGAAAGCAAGCTTGCTCCCTCCTCCTCCCTGTGCCTTCCTCTCACATATTGATACATGGCTATCATATCTCCTCTCAGCCGTCTCTTCTTCAGGCTAAACATGCCCAGCTCCTTAAGCCGCCCCTCATAGAATCATAGAATCAAAGAGTTGGAAGAGACCTCATGGGCCATCATCCAGTCCAACCCCATTCTGCCAAGAAGCAGGAATATTGCATTCAAAGCACCCCTGACAGATGGCCATCCAGCCTCATAGAATCCTAGTGTTGGGAGAGACCTCCTGGGCCATCATCCAGTCCAACCCCATTCTGCCAAGAAGCAGGAATATTGCATTCAAATCACCCCTGACAGATGGCCATCCAGCCTCTGTTTAAAAGCTTCCAAAGAAGGAGCCTCCACCACACTCCGGGGCAGAGAGTTCCACTGCTGAACGGCTCTCACAGTCAGGAAGTTCTTCCTCATGTTCAGATGGAATCTCCTCTCTTGTAGTTTGAAGCCATTGTCCCATTGTGTCCTAGTCTCCAGGGAAGCAGAACACAAGCTTGCTCCCTCCTCCTCCCTGTGGCTTCCTCTCACATATTTATACATGGCTATCATCATATCTCCTCTCAGCCTTCTCTTCTTCAGGCTAAACATGCCCAGCTCCTTAAGCCGCTCCTCATAGGGCTTGTTCTCCAGACCCCTGATCTGCTCCCTCCTCCCTGTGGCTTCCTCTCACATATTTATACATGGCTCTCTTCATATCTCCTCTCAGCCTTCTCTTCTTCAGGCTAAACATGCCCAGCTCCTTAAGCCGCCCCTCATAGGGCTTGTACTCCAGACCCTTGTCTGGAGAACAATCGTCCTGTCAATATCTGACATGCAGGATGTATTTTCATTCACTGCATCAAATTTGGCACAAATACTCAATAGGCCCAAATCTGAATACTGGTGGGGTTGGAGTGGGGATTTATTTTGTCACTTGGGAGTTGTAGATGCTGGGATTTTTAGTTCACCTACAATCAAAGAGCATTCTGAACTCCACCAATGATGAAATTGAACCACCCTTAGCACACAGAACTCCCATGACCAACAGAAAATACTGGAAGGGTTTGGTGGGCATTGACCTTGAGTTTAGGAGTCGTAGTTCACTTACATCTAGAGACAGGGGTGGCTCAACCCATTACGCAAAGTAAGCATTTGCAGTATAGTTGATTTTGCCCACGGGCACTCTTGAGGTGCTCTTGGGGGAAAACAGACTTTGACATTTGTGAGTTGTAGTTACTGGGATGTATAGTCCACCTACAATCAAAGAGCATTCTGAACTCCACCAATGATGGAATTGAACCAACCTTAGCATACAGAACTCCCATGACCAACAGAAAATACTGTAAAGGTTTGGTGGGCATTGACCTTGAGTTTGGGATTTGTAGTTCACCTACATCTACAGAACACCGTGGACTCAAACAATGGTGGATCTGGACCAAACTTGGCACGGATACTCAATATGCCCAAATTTGAATACTGGTGGGGTTAAGGGGGGATTGATTTTGTTATTTGGGAGTTGTAGTTGCTGGGATTTATAGTTCACCTACAATCAAAGAGCATTCTGAACTCCACCAACAATGAAATTGGACCACCCTTAGCACACAGAGCTCCCATGACCAACAGAAAATACTGGAAGGGTTTGGTGGGCATTGACCTTGAGTTTAGGAGTTGTAGTTCACCTACAACTAGAGAACACTATGAGTCCATAGTGGAATTAAACCAAATATGGGACACAGAAAATTATTATTATCATTATTATCATTATTCGAAACACAACAAGATGACACAGCAAACAAGCTCACTCAACACAGCAAACAAGATGACACAGCAAACAAGCTCACACAACACAGCAAAAAAGCTCACTCCGCTGGCTGTTGTATTGGATCACACATCAGACTCTTCCCAAGTATCTAGGGCTGTGTGATGTATTGGCGAATAATACGTGCGGATCCCAGTAGGGTGACCTTCTGCAGCTGGCAAATGGTCATTTTGTCAGCGCCGATTGTGTTTAAGTGCAGGCCAAGGTCTTGAGGCACTGCACCCAGTGTGCCGATCACCACTGGGGCCACCTTGACTGGCTTGTGCCAGAGTTTTTGCAGTCCGATCTTTATTATTATTATTATTAATAATAATAATAATAATCATCATCATCATCATTATTATCCCGAATTCCACAACTGTGCATAATTGCACAATGATAATCCCTCGAGAGATCACAATAGGGAAAAAAAGGAGAAATGGGAAAGTCCTGCTACATTATTATTATTATTATTATTATTAATCATTATTATCCCCAATTCCACAACTGTTCATAATTGCACAATGATAATCCCTCGAGAGATCACAATAGAAAAAAACAGGAGAAATGGGAAAGTCCCGCTACTTGCCTCTGGATTGCAACACTTGGACTGCTCGTCCGCCTGAGTCCCAGCCACGAGGCATGCGCTTCATCATGTGGGCAAGACCACATCATTGAGCCAGACTGTTCCCTATCTCTGTAAAGCAGCCCAGCATGGCTTGCGACATCCTTCCCAAAGAGCGACAACGACAACTCTCGAGGTGGGCCAGGCCAGAAACCCCAATGTACGTGTGCCAAGGCTTCCGATAAGGCGGCTGCTTCTGCGGAAGAAGGGAAACTGGATCCTCTGCCAAAGACGAGCCAGCCGAGTGCGAGGACTGAGTCACTTGCTCCTCTCCGCCAGTGAGTGCCGGTTCATTCATCCCCTGATTCATTCATGCTTCATGAGCCAGGAAAGAGGAGCCAAAAGGCCAATCCAGCCTCTCCTCCTCCTCCTCTTCCTCCTTTGACGGCCAGAGGGAAAGAGATTTCATATTCCGGCCAAGAGAAAGTGACTTCTTTGCCCTCCGCAGACAGATTCAACCCTTGGGGACTTTTGGAGCCCTTCCCAAAGCGAGTTTCCAGACTGAACACTTTGCAAGGCTAGCGGCGTGCTTCCAAGTGCATTCCAGCTCATGGCAATCCTACAGTGGAACTCATGGCAACCGTCAAGTGGGAGGATTGATTGCGGTGCCTTCCTGGCAGGAGTGGCTCAGAAGAGGTTGCAATCGCCTCCTTCTGAGGATGAGAGAGTGTGACCTCCCCAGAGACTCTCAGTGGGTTTCCAAGGTTGCAAAGAAATCCAAACACTGATCTGCAGCACAAGTACGCTGCAAAATGAATGCCATTTGACCCTATTTTAGCTGCCATGTTGGAGGTGCAATAGGGAAACAAGGACTTATATCCATTATGGTGGGAGTGGGAAAATATTTTTTAAAATTGGGATTTGTTGAAATTAATGACATATTTGTCAAAGGCTTTCATGGCCGGAATCACTGGGTTGTTGTAGGTTTTTTCGGGCTATAAGGCCATGTTCTAGAGGCAATCTCTCCTGACGTTTCGCCTGCATCTATGGCAAGCATCCTCAGAGGTTGTGAGGTCTGTTGGAACTAGGAAAATGGGCTTATATATCTGTGGAATGACAAGGGTGGGACAAAGGACTCTTGTCTGTTGGAGCTAGGTGTGAATGTTTCAATGTTCCACCTTGATTAGCATTTGATTGCCTGACAGTGCCTGGAGCAATCTTTTGTTGAGAGGTGATTAGATGTCCTTGAAAGGCACTGCAGACTCCTTCAACCAGAGAAGTCAGCCCTAGCAGAGCACCTGATGAACCAACCTGGACACAACATATTATTTGAGAACACAGAAATGCTGGACCACTCTCACAACCACCATGTCAGGTTACACAGAGAAGCCACTGAAATCCACAAGAAGCATGTGGACAATTTCAACAGAAAGGAGGAAACCATGAAAATGAACAAAATCTGGCTACTAGTATTAAAAAACTCTAAAATTACAACAGCACAACAACAGAGAGGAAACAAACAAGGATGTCTAATCACCTCTCAACAAAAGATTGCTCCAAGCACGGAATGTTAGTGGGCAGGAAAAGAGATTGAAAGACGGGCTCAAAGCCAACCTTAAAAACTCTGGCGTAGACACTGAGAACTGGGAAGCCCTGGCCCTTGAGCGCTCCAGCTGGAGGTCAGCTGTGACCAGCAGTGCTGCAGAATTTGAAGAGGCACGAATGGAGGGTGAGAGAGAGAAACGTGCCAAGAGAAAGGCGCATCAAGCCAACCACGACCGGGACCACATTCCACCTGGAAACCAATGCCCTCAGACAATGAGGGATCGCCTAAGTAAGTAAGCAAGTAAGTAAGTAGGCTGTATTATGTGACCTTCCCAACCACAATGAGATTATTCCCAGCTTCATGTGCTCAATGGTAAACTGCCTCTGAACATGGAAGCTCTGCAAAACTACCACAGGTAACAGTCACAGGTGGGCTGCCTTCCACAATCCTCTCCCATCCAATCCCTGGACCGTATCTAATGGGAACAACCAGCGCATGATGCGTAAACAAGGGAGCACACCACCTCCTCTGTGTTTGTCTTGAAAATTGCAGACGCGCCATGACCTGGGGCCTCAATTTCCCTGCAAACACACAGAATGGCAGGGAAGGCAAAGGCAGAGAAGCAGCAAATAACCCGGAGATAAAGCACCTTATAATGCGCCCTCCCCTCCCATGGCATTCTAGGCAATTTCTGGAGCATGAATTAATGCCCTGCGGAAGATCTGGGGGTGAATCATGCAAGCATAATTGCAAATCTTTGAGTGCTTGACGAAACCATCATTTCCCAAAACTCTGGTGAAGAAAATCTGGAAATGCTGTTGGAATGTATTTGCCATCAAGGTTGTTTCTGCATGAAATGGACATTTTGTGCAAAAATCCAAAAGAAAGGGCAGAAAACATGCTTTTTTTGCACAAAAAATGAAGACTCTCAGCAGAAAATCTTATTTTCCTGTGATTTTTTTTACTCAATCTGGATTACCACACAGAAATTTTCCCTCAATCAGAATTGTATTGATTAGTCTCAACTAATCAATTGGTTTATCAGTTGCTGAATGATGACTCGACTCAAAAGTAAATCCCATCATTCCAAAGGCTCTACTGTACTCAAAGCTAACAATTGCCCTGTTTGCTTTCGTTGTTGTCTTCTCGAATGCTCTGGAAACAAAACAACAACAACAGAGAAGCAGGCAAAATGTCAGGAGAGAATGCTTCTGGAGCATGGCCATACAGCCTGGAAAACTCACAGCAACCCATAGAAGAGACTGGTCCAAGCTGATCCTTCCCATATTGTGATGTGGAGGTCGAGACTATTTCACGGAGATGGAAACAAAACAACAACAACATAGAAGTAGGTGAAATGTCAGGAGAGAATGCTTCTGGAACATAGCAAGACAGCCTGGAAAACTCACAGCAACCCATAGAAGAGACTTGTCCAAGCTGACCCTTTCCATATTGTGATGGGGAAGTCGAGGCTATTTCAAGAGCTGGAAACAAAACAACAACAACAACTGCTTCTATAAGCAGGCGAAACGTCAGGAGAGAATGCTTCTGGAACATAGCCAGGCAGCCCGGAAAACTCACAGCAACCAATAAAAGAGACTTGTCCAAGCCGACCCTTCCCATATTGTGATAGGGAAGTCGAAGCTATTTCAAGAGCTGGAAACAAAATAACAACAACAACAACAACATAGAAGCAGGCAAAACGTCAGGAGAGAATGCTTCTGGAACATGGCCAGGCAGCCTGGAAAACTCACAGCAACCCATAGAAGAGACTAGTCCAAGTTGACCCTTCTCATATTGTGATGGGGAAGGCAAGGTTATTTCAAGGGCTGGAAACAAAACAACAACAACATAGAAGCAGGCGAAACGTCAGGAGAGAATGCTTCTGGAACATAGCCAGGCAGCCCGGAAAACTCACAGCAACCCATAGAAGAGACTAGTCCAAGCTGACCCTTCTCATATTGTGATGGAGAAGGCAAGGCTATTTCATGGGGATGGAAACAAAACAACAACATAGAAGCAGGTGAGATGTCAGGAGAGAATGCTTCTGGAACATGGCCAGAGTGTTGCAACCCAGATCAGGAAACAAGACCATAAGATTAAATCCACCACATTTGACTGTGGGGGGGAAAAATCCTTTTTTATTGATGAAAAAATGGTTACAAAATAGCGGAAAATGCAAAGTCAAAAAGCCACAGTAAAATTCAGCAGTCAGGAATATCTCTGAACTAGATCAAAATTCCAAAAGCAACACTATCAAAACCTGGAACCTGTTAGTGTCTCACTAACCGTACTTGGAAACTAGAAGCCTCTAGGAATGCAGGCCATGGGAAACGGAACACAGCCAAGGTGATGCCTCAGTCTAAACGATGCTTGATCTAACAAGACAGCCCGGGGAAGACACTTTAAACTAAAGAAACTGTTTCGGGACACGCCTCCAGGCTTGGAAGCCTCCTTTTCCTTTAATCTACTTGACCTTCGCAGACTCTGTGATTCACTCCTGTTTCCCCAAATCTGCCTTCTTCTATCCTCATTTAAAAAAGGCAGGTGTTAACTCCTCTGGAGAGTTATCACCACTTGATTCTGAAACATCCTCATCAAGATGTTTAGTTTCACTTTCCCAGCCACTGCCCTCAGAATCAATAGTTTCCAAACCATCAGGGAAAACTACATGTTCAGTAGCCTGTTCAGCCGCATTAGGAAATACAATCAAAGAATCAGGGTCAGGTTCACACGGAGGCTGAACCCCAACACAGACAGCCTGGAAAACTCACAGCAACCCATAGAAGAGATTGGTCCAAGCTGACCCTTCCCATATTGTGATGGGAAAGGCGAGGCTATTTCAAGGGCTGGAAACAAAACAACAACAACAACAACATAGAAGCAGGTGAAACGTCAGGAGAGAATGCTCCTGGAACATAGCCATACAGCCTGGAAAACTCACAGCAACTCATAGAAGAGACTGGTCCAAGCTGACCCTTCACATATTGTGATGGGGAAGTCGAGGCTATTTCAAGACCTGGAAACAAAACAACTACAACAGCATAGAAGCAGGCGAAATGTTAGGAGAGAATGCTTCTGGAACATAGCTAGGCAGCCCGGAAAACTCACAGCAACCCATAGAAGAGACTAGTCCAAGTTGACCCTTCTCATATTGTGATGGGGAAGTCGAAGCTATTTCAAGAGCTGGAAACAACAACAACAACAACAACAACAACAACAACAACAACATAGAAGCAGGTGAAACGTCAGAAGAGAATGCTTCTGGAGCATGGCCATACAGCCTGGAAAACTCACAGCAACCCATAGAAGAGACTAGTCCAAGTTGACCCTTCTCATATTGTGATGGGGAAGGCAAGGTTATTTCAAGGGCTGGAAACAAAACAACAACAACATAGAAGCAGGTGAAACGTCAGGAGAGAATGCTTCTGGAACATAGCCAGGCAGCCCGGAAAACTCACAGTAACCCATAGAAGAGACTGGTCCAAGCTGACCCTTCCCATATTGTGATGGGGAAGTCAAGGCTATTTCAAGGGCTGGAAACAAAACAACAACAACAGCATAGAAGCAGGTGAAATATCAGGAGAGAATGCTTTTGGAACATAGCCAGGCAGCCCGGAAAACTCACAGCAACCCATAGAAGAGACTAGTCCAAGTTGACCGTTCCCATATTGTGATGGGGAAGTCGAGGCTATTTCAAGGGCTGGAAACAAAACAACAACAACAACAAAAACATGTCAGGAGAGAATGCTTCTGGAACATGCAAGCAAAATGTCAGGAGAGAATGCTTCTGGAACATAGCCAGGCAGCCCAGAAAACTCACATCAACCCATAGAAGAGACTGGTCCAAGCTGACCCTTCCCATCTTGTGATGGGGAAGTTGAGGCTATTTCAAGAGCTGGAAACAAAACAACAACAACATAGAAGAAGGCAAACCATCAGGAGAGAATGCTTCTGGAACATGGCCAGGCAGCCTGGAAAACTGACAATAAACCAAGGATTCCGGCCATGAACACCTTCGACAATACAATAATGTGTGATACTTTGTTTTGGTGTCTTTAGCACAAGCCAAGGGCCAACCTTCCCTTTGCAAACGGCACCATTTCCAAGGCGTCTCTCCCAGCAGGCAGGCCAGCGCATCAATTATGCACTCTTCTTCCTGGCAAGAGTAAATAATAACAAACAACAAACAAGACGACAAACTTCCCCAGAGCGGGCAATGAAGTGCCGCTTTGTCGGGCAAGGCTGCCTCTCTTCCTCCCCAGCAAGGAAGGCACGAAGGAAGAGAGGAAAGAGGAGATGCTTCACCATTATACAAACTCCAGCTGAAGCATGGGTTTCCCAATACAGTGGGATCCCGTGTCCTTGGGATCTCATGGATCCGGAAAAAATATCACAGAGTTTGAGCCACACAACAACAACCCGTGTCCTTGGGAACAGTCCCTGGGATTTCACGTATCCAAAAAAATGACACAGAGTTTGAGCCACACAACAACCAAGTCTAACAAATGAGGAATGCAGGCACAGAGACATTTTCAAGGCAGCGCGCTTGCCCTGAGATTCCTCCCCTTTGGCCTAAGTCCTGCAAAATGCCCTGCAAAAAGAGCATCAGCCCTTCCATTTGGGGATGGATATCTTTCCTCTCTTCCAAGGCTATTGAGGCAGTGGGTGTAAAGTGAACTACAATTCCCAAACTCAAGGTTAATGCCCACCAAACACTTCCAGGATTTTCTGTTGGTCGTAGGAGTTCTGTGTGCCAAGTTTGGTTCAATTCCATCATTGGTGGAGTTCAGAATGCTCTTTGGTTGTAGGTGAACTATAAATCCCAGCGACTACAACTCCCAAATGACAAGGTCTATTTTCCCCAAGCTCCACCAGTGTTTACATTTGGGCATATTGAGGATTGGTACCAAGTTTGGGCCAGATCTATCATTGTTTGAGTCCACAGTGCTCTCTGGATGTAGGTAAACTACAACTCCAAAACTCAAGGTCAATGCCCACCAAACCCTTCCAGTATTTTCTGTTGGTCTTGGGAGTTCTGTGTGCCAATTTTGGTTCAATTCCATTTTTGGTGGAGTACAGATGGTCCAGATCCATCATTGTTTGACTCCACAGTGCTCTCTGGATGTAGGTGAACGACAACTCCAAAACTCAAGGTCAATGCCCACCAAACCCTTCCAGTATTATCTGTTGGTCATGGAGTTCTGTGTGCCAAGTTTGATTCAATTCCATCATTGGTGGAGTTCAGAATGCTCTTTGGTTGTAGGTGAACTATCAATCCCAGCGACCACAACTCCCAAATGTCAAGGTCTATTTTCTCCAAGTTCGACCAGTGTGTACATTTGGGCATACTGAGTGTTTGTGCCAAGTTTGGTCCAGATCCATCCTTGCTTGAATCCACAGTGCTCTCTGGATGTAAGTGAACTACAACTCCCAAACTCAAGATCTATGCCCACCAAACCCTTCCAGTATTTTCTGTTGGTCAGGGGAGTCCTGTGTGCCAGGTTTGGTTCAAGTCCATTTTTGGTGGAGTTCAGGTGGTCCAGATACATCATTGTTTGACACCACAGTGCTGTCTGGCTGTAGGTGAACTACAACTCCAAAACTCAAGGTCAATGCACACCAAACCCTTCCAGTATTAAGTTAGTCATGGAAGTCCTGTGTGCCAAGTTTGGTTCAATTCCATTGTTGGTTGAGTTCAGAATGCTTGTTAACGGGAGGTGAACTATAAATCCCAGCAACTACAACTCCCAAATGTCAAGGTCTATTTTCCTCAACCTCCACCAGTGTTTATAGTTGGGAATATTGAGGATTGGTACCAAGTTTGGTCCAGATCTATCGTTGTTTGAGTCCACAGTGCTCTCTGGCTGTAGGTGAACTACAGCTCCTGAACTCGAGGTCAATACCCACCAAAGCCTTCCAGTATTTTCTCTTGGTCATGGAAGTCCTGGGTGTCAAGTCTGGTTCAATTCCATCTCTGGTGGAGTTCAGATGGTCCAGATCCATCATTGTTTGACTCCACAGTACTCTCTGGATGTAGGTGAACTACAACTCCAAAACTCACGGTCAGTACTCACCTAACCCAATATTTTTTCTTGGTCAAGAAGTTCAGTGTGCCAAGTTTGATTCAATTCCATTGGTGGAGTCCAGAATGCTCTTTGGTTGTAGGTGAACTATCAATCCCAGCGACTACAACTCCCAAATGTCAAGGTCTATTTTTCCCAAGCTACACCAGTGTTTATACTTGGGAATATTGAGTATTCATGCCAAGTTTGGTCCAGATCCATTATTGTTTGAGTCCACAGTGCTCTCTGGATGTAGGTGAACTACAACTCCCAAACTCAAGGTCAATGCCCACCAAACCCTTCCAGTATTTTTTGGTGGTCATGGAGTTGTGTGTGCCAAGTTTGGTTCAATTCCATTTCTGGTGGAATTCAGATGGTCCAGATCCATCATTGTTTGACTCCACGGTGCTCTCTGGATGTAGGTGAACTACAACTCTTGAACTCAAGGTCAATGCTTGCCAAACCCTTCCAGTATTTTCTGGTGGTCATGGTAGTTCTGTGTCCCAAGTCTGGTTCAATTTTTGGTGGAGTTCAGAATGCTTTTTGGTTGTTGGTGAACTATAAAACCCAGCAACTACAACCCCCAAATGTCAAGGTCTATTTTCCCCAAGCTCCACCAGTGTTTACATTTAGGCATACTGAGTATTTGCACCAAGTTTGGTCCAGATCTATCATTGTTCGAGTCCACAGTGCTCTCTGGATGTAGGTGAACTACAACTCCCAAACTCAAGGTCAATGCCCACCAAACCCTTCCAGTATTTTCTGTTGGTCATGGGAGTTCTGTGTGCCAAGTTTGGTTCAATTCCATCATCGGTGGAGTTCAGATGGTCCAGATCCATCATTATTTGACTCCACAGTGCTCTCTGGATGTAGGTGAACTACAACTCCAAAACTCAAGGTCAATGCTCACCAAACACTTCCAGTATTTTCTGGTGGTCATGGGGTTGTGTGTGCCAAGTTTGGTTCAATTCCATCATTGGTGGAGTTCAGATGGTCCAGATCCATCATTGTTTGAGTCCACAGTGCTCTCTGGATGTAGGTGAGCTACAACTCCAAAACTCACGGTCAGTACCCACCAAACCCAGTATTTTCTCTTGGTCATGGAGTTCAGTGTGCCAAGTTTGGTTAAATTCAATCATTGGTGGAGCTCAGAATGCTCTTTGATTGTAGGTGAACTATAAATTCCAGCAACTACAATTCCCAAATGACAAGGTCTATTTTCCCCAAGCTCTACCAGTGTTCACATTTGGGCATACTGAGAATTGGTGCCAAGTTTGGTCCAGATCCATCATTGTTTGAGTCCACAGTGCTCTCTGGATGTAGGTGAACTACAACTCCCAAACTCAAGGTCAATGCCCACCAAACCCTCCCAGTATTTTCTGTTGGTAATGGAGTTCAGTGTGCCAAGTTTGGTTCAATTCCATCATTGGTGGAGTTCAGAATCCTCTTTGATTGGAGGTGAACTATAAATCCCAGCAACTACAACTCCCAAATGACAAGGTCTATTTTCCCCAAGCTCCACCAGTGTTTACATTTGGGCATATTGAGTATATGTGCCCAATTTGGTCCAGTGAATGACAATACACCCTGCATATCAGATATTTACATGGCGATTCACAACAGTAGCAACATTACAGTTATGAAGTAGCAATGAAAGTAATGTTATGGCTGGGGGTCACTGAAGACCAACAGGTCGCAGGTTCGAATCCGGTGAGAGCACGGATGAGCTCCCTCTGTCAGCTCCAGCTCCCCATGCAAAGGGGATATGAGAGAAGCCTCCCACAAGGATGGTAACACATCAAAACATCCGGGCAATGTCCCCTGGGCAACGTCCTTGCAGACAGCCAATTCTCTCACACCAGAAGGGACTTGCAGTTTGTCAAGTCGCTCCTGACACAACAACAACAACATCATCATCATCAACAACAACAACAAAACACAACGTTAAGGGGTCATGGCATTAGGAAGGTTGGGAAGGGCTGTGCTGTGTGATCCTGGGATTTGCAATTTGACAAGGCAATTCTCTCTGCCAAAGAGGGCTGTCTAGGGCCTTGCTAGAACTACAAAGTACATCTCCCAGGATTGCACAGGGAAGTTAGAGGGGGTGTCAGCCCTGCACTTTTGTGCCTTGTTGTGCACATCATGCACCCACTCTCAGTGAATACCAAGTGTGTCTTTTGGGTCCATAGAATTCTCATCTAAGACATTCCTTCAGCCAGATTTGCAAAAATGGGATAGCAAAACAACAGAGAGGAAACAAACAAGGACATCTAATCACCTCTCAACAAAAGATTCCCCCAGGCACTGCCAGGCCATCAAATGCTAATCAAGGTGGTCAGTTGAAACATTCACAGCTAGCTCCAGCAGACAAGAGTCCTTTGTCCCACCCTGGACATTATTCCACAGATATATAAACCCATTTTCATACTTCCAGCAGAGTTTGCTACCTCTGAGGATGCTTGCCAGAGATGCAGGCGAAACGTCAGGAGAGAATGCCTCTAGACCATGGCCATATAGCCTGAAAAAACCTACAACAACCCAGTGATTCTGGCCATGAAAGCCTTCGACAATACAGAGGAGAAACAATCAGGCACATCTAATCACCTCTCAACGAAAGATTGCCCCAGGCACTGTCAGACCATCAAATGCTAATCAAGGTGGTCAGTTGAAACATTCACACCTAGCTCCAGCAGACAAGAGTCCTTTGTCCCACCCTGGTCATTCCACAGATATATAAACCCATTTTCCTAGTTCCAACAGACCTCACAACCTCTGAGGATGCTTGCCATAGATGCAGGCGAAATGTCAGGAGAAAATGCCTCTAGAACATGTCCACATAGCCCAAAAAAACCTGTTGTTGTTGTTCATTCGTTCAGTCGTCTCCGGCTCTTCGTGACCTCATGGACCAGCCCACGCCAGAGCTCCCTGTCGGCCGTCACCACCCCCAGCTCCTTCAAGTTCAGCAAAAAAAACTACAGTCCCAAAAATGGGACTGATTTCCGGCATGAATGCCACCTCCATTGCCAAATCCATGCGCATTCCTGTCCTCTTTCAAAACATCAATGTACCAGAGTGTTTCTAAACATCACCCCCCCCCCTTTCTCCCCTCCTTTTACCTTGTTCTCCTTCCTCCCAGTTGGGTCCCAGTGCCTTCCCAGTGCCTTCCCAGTGTCCTGGTGCTGTGGCCGGTGCTCCAGTCCGGCACACAGAGAGGGATCTGTGCGCACAGGAAGGGCAGCCTGCCTGCCAGGCCTGAGAAAGAGTGTGCGTGTGTGTGTGCCTCTGTGTGTGTGAGTCCCAGCCACTGGCAGGGATGCGCCAGCAGAGATTTACTACTGTTTATGTTTTGGGGAGAGGAAGAGGAGGAGAGCAGAGGGGGAATGGGGCATGCGCAGAGGGACAGGCCCACAGAAAGTTTGCCTCTCTTTGCTTCTGTTTGCCTCTGCACATCCATCCCAGGAAGGGAAAGCATTTCCCCAATTGGCGGGCCTGGAGAGGCAGCAGTGGGAGTTCAATGGGACAAGCCCCCTCCCCAATTGCTTTGGGTTGAATGCACCAAAGCCCCCCCAATAAGCAAAGAAGGGGCTCCTCAAACTTCCCCCCAAAAACAAACAAGGAGAGGCTCTATCCTTCCACAAAGCCAAGAAAGGGATCCTGCGTCTCTTTCCTTCCTTCCTTTTTTCCTTCTCTTCCTGCATCCCCTCCCTCCCTTCCTTGCTTCCTTCCTTTTTCCTTCTCTTCCTGCATCCCCTCCCTCCCTTCCTTCCTTTTTTCCTTCCTTTTTCTTTCTCTTCCTGCATCCCCTCCCTCCATCCCTCCATCCCTTCCTTCTTTCCTTCCTTTTTTCCTTCTCTTCCTGCATCCCCTCCCTCCCTTCCTTCCTTCCTTTTTCCTTCTCTTCCTGCATCCCTTCCCTCCTTCCCTTCCTTCCTTCTTTTCTTTCTTTTTTTCCTTCTCTTCCTGCATCCCCTCCCTCCCTCCCTTCCTTTTTCCTTTCCTTTTTTCCTTCTCTTCCTGCACCCCCTTCCTTCCTTCCTTCCTTCCTTCCTTCCTTCCTTCATTTCCTTCCTTTTTTCCTTCTCTTCCTGCATCCCCTCCCTCCCTCCCTTCCTTCCTTGCTTGCTTCCTTCCTTTTTCCTTCTCTTCCTGCATCCCCTCCCTCCCTTCCTTTTTTTTCCTTCCTTTTTCTTTCTCTTCCTGCATCCCCTCCCTCCCTCCCTCCATCCCTTCCTTCCTTCCTTCATTTCCTTCCTTTTTTCCTTCTCTTCCTGCATCCCCTCCCTCCCTTCCTTCCTTGTTTCCTTCCTTTTTCCTTCTCTTCCTGCATCCCCTCCCTCCCTTCCTTCTTTTCCTTCCTTTTTCTTTCTCTTCCTGCATCCCCTCCCTCCCTCCATCCATCCCTCCCTTCCTTCTTTTTTTCCTTCTCTTCCTGCATCCCCTCCCTCCCTCCCTTCCTTCCTTGCTTCCTTCCTTTTTCCTTCTCTTCCTGCATCCCCTCCCTCCCTCCCTTCCTTTTTTTCTTTCCTTTTTCTTTCTCTTCCTGCATCTCCTCCCTCCCTCCATCCCTTCCTTCCTTTTTCCTTCTCTTCCTGCATCCCCTCCCTCCCTCCCTCCCTCCCTCCCTCCCTCCCTCCCTTCCTTCCTTCCTTTTTCCTTCTCTTCCTGCATCCCCTCCCTCCCTTCCTTCTTTTCCTTCCTTTTTCTTTCTCTTCCTGCATCCCCTCCCTCCCTCCATCCATCCATCCATCCCTTCCTTCCTTCCTTCATTTCCTTCCTTTTTTCCTTCTCTTCCTGCATCCCCTCCCTCCCTTCCTTCCTTCCTTGCTTCCTTCCTTTTTCCTTCTCTTCCTGCATCCCCTCCCTCCCTTCCTTCTTTTCCTTCCTTTTTCTTTCTCTTCCTGCATCCCCTCCCTCCCTCCATCCCTCCATCCCTTCCTTCCTTCCTTCCTTCCTTCATTTCCTTCTTTTTTTTCCTTCTCTTCCTGCATCCCCTCCCTCCTTCCCTTCCTTCCTTCCTTCTTTTCCTTCCTTTTTTCCTTCTCTTCCTGCATCCCCTTTCCTTCTTTCCTTCTTTCCTTCTTTCCTTCTTTCCTTCCTTCCTTCCTTCCTTTCTTCTTTTCCTTCCTTTTTTCTTTCTCTTCCTGCAGCCCCTCCCTCCCTCCATTCCTTCCTTCCTTTTTTCCTTCTCTTCCTGCATCCCCTTCCTTCCTTCCTTCTTTCCTTCCTTCCTTCCTTTTTTCCCTTCCCTTTACTTTTTCCTCTTTTCCCTTCAGTCCTTCCTTTTACTTCTTTTCCCTTTCCTTTCCTTTCGCTTCCTTCCATGTTTTGGCCAAGCTAGTTCTTGATTTCTCCTTCCTCTCCTTTCTCCTTTCTGATTTTCTTTCATTCTCTTTCTTTCCCCCCTTATTTCCTTCGCTTTACTTCCTTCTCTTTTCCCTTCGATCCTTCCTTGCTTTCCTTTACTTTCTTTTCTTTTTCCTTTTCTTCCTTCCTTTCTTTTTCTCTCTCATTCTGTTCTTTCTTTTTCTCCTTCCTTCTTTCTTTTTTCCCTTCAGTCCTTCCTTCCCTTTACTTCTTTTTCCTTTCCTTTCATGTTTGGCCAAGTTCTTTATTTCTCCTTCCTTCCTTTCTTTTCTTCCTTCTTTCCTTTTTTCCTTCCCTTGACTTTTTTTTCTTTTCCCTTCAGTCCTTTCTTGCTTCCCTTTACTTCCTTTTCCCTTTCCTTCCATGTTTGGCCAAGTTCTTTATTTCTCCTTTCTCTCCTTCCTTCCTTTCTTGCTTCCCTTTACTTCTTTTTCCTTTCCCTTCCTTCCATGTTTGGCCAAGCTAGTTCTTTACTTTTCCTTCCTCTTTTTCTTTCTTTCCTTCCTTCTCTTCCTTCCTTTTTGTTGTTCTCCTATTTTTTTCCTCCTTCCTTCCTTTCACTTCATTCTCTTTTCCCTTCAGTCCTTCCTTTACTTCTTTTTCCTTTCCTTTCCTTCCATGTTTGTCCAAGTTCTTTATTTCTCCTTCCCTTCCTTCCCTCCTTCCTTCCCTTTACTTCTTTTTCCTTTCCTTTTCTTTCCCTTCCTTCCATGTTTGGTCAAGCAAGTTCTTTATTTTTCCTTCCTTTTTCTCTTTCCTTCTCTTCCATCCTTTCTCTTTTTTTCCCTCTCATTCTGTTCTTTCTTTTCCCCCTTCCTTCCTTTCACTTCTTTCTTTTATCCTTTCAGTCCTTCTTTCCCTTTATGTCTTTTTCTTTCCCTTCCCTTCCATGTTTGGCCAAGTTCTTTATTTCTCCTTCCTTCCTTCCACTTCTTTCTCTTTCCTTTCCCGTTCCTTCCATGTTTGGCCAAGCTAATTCTTTCCCCTTCCTCTCCTCTCTTTCTTCCTTTCCCTTCTGCTTGCCTCTCTTTCTCTCCCTCTCCCTCCTTCCTTCCTTCCTTCCTTCCTTTTACTTCTTCCTCTTTCCTTTCCCTTCCTTCCATGTTTGGCCAAGCTGGTTCTTTATTTCTCTCCTTCTTCCTTTCCTTCTCTTCCTTCCCTTCTGCTTGCCTCTCTTTCTCTTCATTCTTTCTCTCCCCCCTTCTTCCTTCCTTCCTTTTCCTTCTTTCTCTTTCCTTTCCCTTCCTTCTATGTTTGGCCAAGCGAGTTCTTTTTTTCTCCTTTCTCTCTTTCCTTCTCTTCCTTCCTTTCTGTTTCTCTCCCCTTCTGTTCTTTCTTTTCCTTTCCTTCTTTCCACTTCTTTCTCTTTTTCCTCCAGCCCTTCTTTCCTTTTACTTCTTTTTCCTTCCATGTTTGGCCAAGCTAATTCTTTCCCCTTCCTCTCCTCTCTTTCTTCCTTTCCCTTTTGTTTGCCTCTCTTTCTCTTCGTTCTTTCTCTCCCTCCCTCTTTCCTCCCTTCCTTCTTTTTTTCCTTCTTTCTTTCCTTTCTTCCTTCCCTTTACTTCTTTTTCTTTTCCCTTCAGTCCTTCCTTGCTTCCCTTTACTTCCTTTTTCCTTTCCTTTCTGTTCCTTTCTTTCCTTCCATGTTTAGCCAAGTTCTTTATTTCTCCTTCCTTCCTTCCATTACTTCTTCCTCTTTCCTTTCCCTTCCTTCCATGTTTGGCCAAGCTGGTTCTTTATTTCTCCTTCCTCTCCTTCCTCTCTTTCCTTCTCTTCCTTCCTTTCTGTTTCTCTCCCCTTCTGTTCTTTCTTTTCCTTTCCTTCTTTCCACTTCTTTCTCTCCCCCTCCTTCCTTCCTTCCTTCCTTTTACTTCTTTCTCTTTCCTTTCCCTTCCTTCCATGTTTGGCCAAGCTGGTTCTTTATTTCTCCTTCCTCTCTTTCCTTCTCTTCCTTCCTTTCTGTTTCTCTCCCCTTCTGTTCTTTCTTTTCCTTTCCTTCTTTCCACTTCTTTCTCTCCCCCTCCTTCCTTCCTTCCTTCCTTTTACTTCTTTCTCTTTCCTTTCCCTTCCTTCCATGTTTGGCCAAGCTGGTTCTTTATTTCCCCTTCCTCTCCTCTCTTTCTTCCTTTCCCTTCTGCTCTCTTTCTCTTCATTCTTTCTCTCCCCCTCCTTCCTTCCTTCCTTCCTTCCTTCCTTCCTTCCTTCCTTCCTTCCTTCCTTTATTTTCCTTCTTTCTCTTTCCTTTCCCGTTCCTTCCATGTTTGGCCAAGCTAATTCTTTCCCCTTCCTCTCCTCTCTTTCTTCCTTTCCCTTCTGCTTGCCTCTCTTTCTCTCCCTCTCCCTCCTTCCTTCTTTCCTTCCTTCTTTGGCAGCTGGCACTTTTACGGGCCAAGAGCGCCCGCTTTCCCTCCAAGCCATAAAAGCCGACCAAGAAACACCCGGCAAGGAAGAGAGGGGGGGGGGGCACGGCATCCAGAGTGGCCAAGGGGGGGGGGAGAAGAGAAGAGAAGAGAAGAGAAGAGAAGGCAGCCCCCTTTCCTTTCCTTTCCCTCCTCTTCCCTTCCCTTGGCAACCCTCTTTGGTCCAAGCAGAGGCGGCTCCCTCAGCGACCCCCGCCTCCTCCCCAAAATACACCTCCCCCCCCCCTCTTTCGGCCTCAAAGGAAGGGAAGGGGCAGGGAAGGAGACCCCCCCCCCCAAAAAAAACCCCCAAATTCCCGAACCCCAGGCAGCCTCTGACCTGGAGTGGCGGCGCCGGCGGCTCCTCTCCTCTCCTCTCCCGTCCGGGCGGTCAAGCGGGCAGTCCTCCTCCTCCTCCTCCTCCTCTTCCTCCTCCTGGTTCCCTGCTCCGTCCGCTTGGCTCAAGGGCCGAAGGGCTCGCTCTCTCTCTCTCTCTCTCTCCTCCCTCCTGCTGACCAGGCGCCGCGGACAGAGGCTCCCCGGCCGGGAAGGGAGGAAGGAAGGAGGCAAGGGAGGGCAGCTGGGAAGCCCAGCCCATTCGGAGTAGGAGCAAGAGTTGTGGCTGTTGTTGTTGTTGTTGTTGTTGTTGTTGTTGTTGTTGTTGGGTCATAAAAAGCGGGTTTCCTTGGGAAGCCCAACCCATTATTGTTGTTGTTGTTGTTGTTGTTGTTGTTGTTGTTATAATGATGATGATAGAATCCTAGAGTTGGGAGAGACCTCCTGGGCCATCATCCAGTCCAACCCCATTCTGCCAAGAAGCAGGAATATTGCATTCAAATCACCCCTGACAGATGGCCATCCAGCCTCTGCTTAAAAGCTTCCAAAGAAGGAGCCTCCACCACACTCCCGCCGGGGCAGAGAGTTCCACTGCTGAACATAGAATCATAGAATCCTAGAGTTGGAAGAGACCTCCTGGGCCATCATCCAGTCCAACCCCATTCTGCCAAGAAGCAGGAATATTGCATTCAAATCACCCCTGACAGATGGCCATCCAGCCTCTGCTTAAAAGCTTCCAAAGAAGGAGCCTCCACCACACTCCCGCCGGGGCAGAGAGTTCCACTGCTGAACATAGAATCATAGAATCCTAGAGTTGGAAGAGACCTCCTGGGCCATCATCCAGTCCAACCCCATTCTGCCAAGAAGCAGGAATATTGCATTCAAATCACCCCTGACAGATGGCCAGCCAGCCTCTGTTTAAAAGCTTCCAAAGAAGGAGCCTCCACCACACTCCCTTTGGGGCAGAGAGTTCCACTGCTGAACATAGAATCATAGAATCCTAGAGTTGGAAGAGACCTCCTGGGCCATCATCCAGTCCAACCCCATTCTGCCAAGAAGCAGGAATATTGCATTCAAATCACCCCTGACAGATGGCCAGCCAGCCTCTGTTTAAAAGCTTCCAAAGAAGGAGCCTCCACCACACTCCCTTTGGGGCAGAGAGTTCCACTGCTGAACATAGAATCATAGAATCCTAGAGTTGGAAGAGACCTCCTGGGCCATCATCCAGTCCAACCCCATTCTGCCAAGAAGCAGGAATATTGCATTCAATGCACCCCTGACAGATGGCCATCCAGCCTCTGCTTAAAAGCTTCCAAAGAAGGAGCCTCCACCCAGAGGCAGCCCCAGGTAATTTTCAATGGTAAACAAACAGTATTTTGGTGCCCCCCCCCCCCCCACCACCACCACCACCAATCATTGATATATTTTCTGTTTGTGGTGGGAGTTTTGTGTGCTATATTTGGTTCAATTCCCTCATTGGTGGAGTTCAGAATGCTCTTTGATTGTAGGTGAACCATACATCCCAGTAACTACAACTCGCATATGTCACGGTCTATTTTCCCCCAAGAGCACTCCTGGGCAAAATCAACTATACTGCGAATGCTTACTTTGCATAATGGGTTGAGCCGCCCCTGCCTCCACCACACTCCGGGGCAGAGAGTTCCACTGCTGAACGGCTCTCCCAGTCAGGAAGTTCTTCCTCATGTTCAGGTGGAATCTCCTTTCTTGTAGTTTGAAGCCATGGCTTCATTGCGTCCTAGTCTCCAGGGAAGCAGAAAACAAGCTTGCTCCCTCCTCCTCCCTGTGGCTTCCTCTCACATATTTATACATGGCTATCATCATGTCTCCTCTCAGCCTCCTCTTCTTCAGGCTAAACATGCCCAGCTCCTTAAGCCGCTCCTCATACGGCTTGTTCTCCATACCCTTGATCATTTTAGTCGCCCTCCTCTGGACACATTCCAGCATAATAACAAGATGAACCCACAGCAGACAAGATCACTCTGCTGGCTGTGTATTGGATCATAAGTTGGACCCTCCCCAAGTGTCTAGGACTGTGTGATGTATTGGCAAATAATGTGTGCAGATCCCAGTAAGGTAGCCTTTTGCAGCTGGCAGATGGTAAACTTGTCAGCACCAATTGTGTTTAAGTGCAGGCCAAGGTCTTGAGGCACTGCACCCAGGGTGCCTCATTAAGAGCCACATCTGCTGTTTGAGCATGGTGAGATGTGTTCCACACTGGGCATGTGTACTCAACAGCAGAGTAGCACAGCGCAAGGGCAGTTGTCTTCACTGTGTCTGGTTGTGATCCCCAGGTTGTGCCAGTCAGCTTTCGTATGATATTGTTTCTAGCGCCCACTTTGTGCTTGATGTTCAGGCAGTGCTTCTTGTAGGTCAGAGCACAGTCCAGAGTGACTCCCAGGTACTTGGGTGCACTGCAATGCTCCCGTGGGATTCCTTCCCAGGTCATCCTCAGAGCTTGGGATGCTTGTCTGTTATTGAGATGAAAAGCACATGTCTGTGTTTTAGATGGATTAGGGATCAGCTGGTTTTCCTTGTAGTAGTGAAGTCGAACATGACCCCCCCCCCCCCATAAAAGATAGTAACTAATAGTTTTGCTAAGGACAAGGACACCAGACTGCATAATAAGGGTTAAGCCTTGGTCAATTTGCCAAGACACTAACAACAACCAGGACCCTTCCCATGTTAGATCGTGTGTACATTTAATCAAGGTTTTATGCCCTGTGTTTCATATATAGCAGAAGGTAGCACATGTATTACTGAGAAACCCCTTTCCTCCCTTTACACTTATGCACTCTCTTGAACTTCTATGGGACTCTGGGGGGAGGGATAAGTGGGTATGTTTTCTATAACATGATTTCTATATTTCTATCTGACCTTTTCCTGACCCTTTTGCCCAATTCCCCTTTATTGAAAAATGTATAGAAATACAAATCAGCCATCCCTGCGTGACCCTGGAAAGAAGGAAATCTCCAGTTGAAAAAGACTTTTATCAAAAGACATTTTTTGCATGGACAATAACAAAGGATCGTGACTTCTGGCCTTGGAGTTGGCCCCCCAGAGGAAGTGGTCACTTGGCATAATGATCATATCTCAATAGGACAAAGGAAGCCTTTGGAAAGCCATACTTTCTCCTAATCTGTTACTGATTCAACGTTTATCCACTGAAACCACAGCTAAAACTCCCTCGTTGTTCCTGTCTCTCAGCACTGGAAAAATCCGAATTTGGGCAGGATCACCAAACATCAATGTTTATTGCAGCCACTTAGTGACAATAGCCAGATTGGCTCGCAGGCTCTTGGGACTCGCTGGTCACTTGGACATCTCAAAATCTCCATAATCCTCTCAAGAATCTATTGTTTCCCTTTCGTCCCACCTCCCTCTCTCCTGATTTGTCAGAACGCCGAGGCAACAGAAGCCCAGCGATTGGCCCTGGCACTCAGGAGGAGGCCAAGCCTCCTCCCAGCTGAAGAGCACCAGCCAATCATCGTCGAGCCGGCAGAGGGGTGGGGAATGGGAGATTCAAACCTTGCAGCTCTCTTTTATGTATAAAAAGGCCTTTATTTTTGTGCACGTTATGCTCAGCTTGGCAAAATATTGCTGCTTTGCATCCTTTTCAGCTGAATTGCAATAAAATCATCTCAGTGGCACTTCCTTCAACTTTGGTGAGATTTCTTTTGGGAACTTAGGGAAAAAATCTTTTAAATTGCGGCTTCCCTTGCTCAGCATTGTAGCGAGAGCTTTTTGGTGGGTCTGCAGGGTCTCTCCTTCAGGGCCAGACCCTTTTAAATTCCTCCATGATTTCAGTAGGCGGTAAGAGCACCTAGAGCTTTGGAGAGCTTCTGTTCAACCATCTCAAAGCTCCCTGCTTGAGCGGTGATGGCACGATCATCAGCATAGATGAGACTCTCTGAGCCCTACACTACTGGAGAAATTACACTGTTTAGTTGGTATTGCACCACATGACATCCGCCGGGAAGTAGCAGCCAATAGGAAAGGACCAAGGCAGAGACATCTCCAGCTCATCCCCTGTTTGGGTATCAGCCAGCACGTCAATGACTTAAATCAAGAAATAGTTTTCTAAGATCTACAGAGACACTCGCTGGAACACCTCAGCAAGCGAGAGTCCAAAAGTGGCAAGCTCAGACCCAGAACCTCAACCAATGGCTGATACCAAAGGAGAGACTCCCCCCTGGGTACACAGAAGACTGGGCGATTTGGAAGACACTGAACAGACTGCGCTCTGGCACCATGAGATGCAGAGCCAACCTTCAGAAATGGGGCCAGAAAGTGGAATCCTTGACATGCGAGTGTGGAGAGGAGCAAACCACTGACCACCTGCTGCAATGCACCCTGAGCCCTGTCACATGCACAAGGGAGGACCTTCTTGCGGCAACACCAGAGGCACTCCACGTGGCCAGATACTGGTCAAAGGACATTTAACCAAATACCAAGCTTGCAAACTTTGTGTTTTGTCTGTCTGTTTGTTTGTTCTGTTCTGTTAGAAATACAGGGTTAGTCAAAATGCATAGGCCAATAAGCCATTCAATTGAATGGCTTATTGGCCTATGCATTTTGACTAACCCTGTATAATACAGTGGTCTGGTTGCCCCTGACACAATAAATAAGTGACTGGATTTCTGTTTCTGATTTTCCGTAAAGCTTTAGATCATCCATGTACAGCAAGTAGGACATTTTTGGTGAATTTCTTGCTGTTTGGTAGCCTAGGTTTGTTTTCTGTAGAATCACTGAGAGTGGGATCATTGCAATGATGAACAGCAGTGGTGACAGTGAGTCTCCTTGGAAAATTCCTCTCTTGATGCTAACAGTTCCATAGCTTTCATTGCGCACAAACAACTCAGTTTTCAATTGTTTCATCACATTTTCGGTGAACTTTCTAATATTTTCACAAACCCCGATGACATCTAGACATTTGATAATCCAAGTATGTGACTCAGTTTTCTATTGTTTCATTGTATTTTCAGTGAACTTTCTAATATTTTCACAAACCCCGATGACATCTAGACATTTGATGATCCGACAATGTGACAGTGAGTCAGATGCTTTTTTGTAATCAATCCAAGTTGTATAGAGGTTTGTTTTGCGCCTTTTGCAATTCTCCAGTATCATTTTGTCAATCAGAAGCTGATCTATGTATTGTCGAAGGCGTTCATGGCTGGAATCACTAGGTTCTGGTAGGTTTTTTTGGGCTATAGGGCCATGTTCTAGAGGCATTTCTCCTGACGTTTCGCCTGCATCTATGGCAAGCATTCTCAGAGGTAGTGAAGCTGATCTTTCGTGCTCCTACTTCTTTTATTGCCTTTTTGTTCTACTGGCAAGATATTATTTTCCTCCAAGTAATCCTGGATTTGATCAGCTATTATACCTGTCAGCAGTTTGAACATTGTAGGCAGACATGTTATTGGCCTGTAGTTTCCTGTTATTATCCCTTTTGTTGGATCAAATATGTCTTCGCAGTTGTTATCCATTTGCTGATGTTTCCAGTTTGCAGCATCTCATTGAATTGTTCGGCCATTTTTGAGTGCAGGATAATCAGCCAAAATCCATGCTGTTGATCATTGCCAGGTGATTATCATTATCATTATTACTATTATTATTAGAGCCCCAGTAGCACAGTGTATTAAACCCTTGTGCCGGCATGACTGCTGACTGACAGGTCAGTGGTTCGAATCCAGGGAAAGTGGGTTGAGCTCCCATTGTCAGCTCCAGCTCCCCATTTGGGGACATGAGAGAAGCCTCCCACAGGATGCAAAAACATCAAACATCCGTGTATCCTCTGGGCTACATCCTTGAAGATGGCCAATTCTATCACACCAAAAGTGACTTGCAGTTTCTCAAGTCACTCCTGACACACAAAAAATTATCTATATAAATAAAAATGTAATGTTCGTTTGTGGGATTAACAGAACTCAAAAACCACTGGACGAATTGACACCAAATTTGGACACAAGACACCTAACAACCCAATGTATGTCCTTCACTCAAAAAAAATTGATTTTGTCATTTGGGAGTAGTAGTTGCTGGGATTTATAGTTCACCTACGATCAAAGAACATTCTGAACCCCACCAACGATGAAATTGAACCAAACTTGGCACACATAACTCCCATGACCAACTCAAAATACTGGAAGGGTTTGGTGGGCAGTGTCCTTTGGTTTTGGAGTTGTAGTTCTCCTACATCCAGAGATCACTGTGGACTCAAACAAGGATGGATCTGGACCAAACTCCCCACGAAGACTCAATCTGCCCAAATGTGAACACTGGTGGAGTTTGGGGAAAATAGAATCTTGACATTTGGGATTTGTAGTTCACCTTCAATCACAGAGCATTGTGAACCCGACCAACGATAGAATTGGGCCAAACCTCCCACACAGAACCCCCATGTGGGCCACAGCAAGGCATGGCAGAGGATGGCTAGTTATTAATAATAACTACGACTCCCAGAAGTCCATAACATTGAGTCATGACAGTTCAAGTGGAGTCAAGTGGAGCTCATTCTATTGTGTAGATGCAGCCAATGGTAAAGGGTTTTGTCCCTCCATTTGAGGTTACTGTTTCCAGAATAGTTCCAGTCTCTGGAACTCAAGTCCTTTCCTTTCCTTGTGAGCTTGAATTCCCCCTTTTTGCAAGTTCTGTACTTCATAACCTTTCTCCTCTCTTTTTTCCGAGGCCGCTTTCCTCTGGGATGGTTGCATCTAGAATCCAGACTTCGTACATATCATTTTCGCAACCACAGTTATGTCTGGCACTTTCTGTTCAATTTTTTAAATCAGTTTGACTCTTTCAATTGTGTGGTTTCTTATTATACTATTATTTCATCATTCGGCACAACTTTTTCATCGTTAATGCCTGCCAGCTTTTTGCAGATGGTAAATCACCATTTCTGCAGCCACTTTCTTCTACTCAGTCTGCAAGAACTAACTAGGTGGGCCAATGTTTCCTTCCTTTGCATTCGGGAGTCGGAATGGCAACTTGGAGGATGCTTTGGAAGTCCCTCAAAAGCCCCATGTCCCTCATCCTTCCAGGTATAGAAGAGTCATAGAATCATAGAATCAAAGAGTTGGAAGAGACCTCCTGGGCCATCCAGTCCAACCCCATTCTGCCAAGAAGCAGGAAAATTGCATTCAAATCACCCCTGACAGATGGCCATCCAGCCTCTGCTTAAAAGCTTCCAAAGAAGGAGCCTCCACCACACTCCTGGGCAGAGAGTTCCACTGCTGAACGGCTCTCACAGTCAGGAAGTTCTTCCTCATGTTCAGATGGAATCTCCTCTCTTGTAGTTTGAAGCCATTGTTCCATTGCGTCCTAGTCTCCAGAGAAGCAAAAAACAAGCTTGCTCCCTCCTCCCTGTGGCTTCCTCTCACATATTTATACATGGCTATCATATCTCCTCTCATCCTTCTCTTCTTCAGTCTAAACATGCTCAGCTCCTTAAGCCGCTCCTCATAGGGCTTGTTCTCCAGACCCTTGATCATTTTAGTCGCCCTCTTCTGGACACATTCCAGCTTGTCAATATCTCTCTTGAATTGTGGTGCCCAGAATTGGACACAATATTCCAGGTGTGGTCTAACCAAAGCAGAATAGAGCATGGGGAGCATGACTTCCCTAGATCTAGACACTATTGTTGGGGTTCAGCCTGATCCTGATCTGTGTGAACCGGATTCTCTGATAGTTTTTCCAACTGAGCAAGCTCTCCCTGACAGTGTGGAATCTGTTGTTGATGCTGAGGTCAGCAGCGAGGAAAGTGAAACTGAACAGCTGGAGGAAAATGTTTTGGAAGCTAGCCGTGATATCTCTCCGCCTGGATTTTTTAATGAGGACCGAAGAGAACAGATAGTTAGAGACAGAAATGTTTCACAGTTTCTACAAAGGTCAAATTGTTTACAGGAGAGACAGGCCCAGGCTTCAAAGTCAAGGGGCGTTTCAAAGAATATCTTCTTTGGCTTAAGGGGCCTCCTGCCGGGTGTCTCTTTAGATCAAGCAATGTTTGGGACTGTGGCTGTGCCTTGGCATAATTCCTGTGTTCCATGGCTGGTAATCCCAGAGGCTTCTAGTTTTCAAGTTCATGGTTAGCGAGAGGCTAACAGGTTCCTGGTTCTTGTATTGTGGCTTTTGGAATTTTGCTCAAGTTCAGAGATTCTACTGACTGCTGTGTTTCTGTTGTGGCTTTTTGACTTTGCATTTACCTTTCTTTTGTAACCAATTTTTCATCAATAAACAAGGATTGTTTTTCCTACAGTCCAGAGTGGTGGATTTAATCTTATGGTCTTGTTTCTTGATCTGGGATGCAACAACTATGATTATTATTAACTTTATTTGTACCCCGCGAGCATCTCCCGAAGGACTCGATGCGGCTTACACAGGCCGGAGCCACAACACACAATACAATAGAAAACATAACAAGTAATAACAAAGCAAATCAACATCAAAAACGAAACAAATCAAAAATTAGCAAAACAGCAATAACAATACATCAAGACATATTAAAAACTGGTTCAGCCGGCGAGAGGGGTACATGGATAAAAGTGCTGAAAAAAGGCAGGAGGGGCATAGGAATTAAAGTACGGTGTGCAGCAGTATTAATTGTGCTAAAGTGCTACTAGGACTTGGGATGGGGATTCTTAATCCGGGAAGGCACAACGGAACAGCCAGGTTTTCAGATTCCTTCTGAAAACTGCTAGTGTGGGGGACTGTCGGAGATCCTTTGGAAGGGCGTTCCAAAGTCGGGGGGCCGCCACGGAGAAGGCCCTGTCCCGTGTCCCCACCAAGCGCGCCTGCGACGCGGGTGGGATCACGAGCAGGGCCTCCCCAGATGATCGAAGCGAGCGTGTGGGTTTGTAGATGGAGATACGGTCACGCAGGTAGGGTGGTCCCAAACCGTTCAGGGCTTTGTAGGTGAGCACCTGCACCTTGAATTGGGCTCGGAAGATGAATGGCAGCCAGTGGAGCTCCTTAAACAGAGGGGTAGACCTCTCTTGATAATGAGCTCCGGTTAGCACCCTGGCTGCTGCACGCTGAACCAGTTGCAGTTTCCGAGCCGTCTTCAAAGGTAGCCCCACGTAGAGCGCATTGCAGTAATCCATTCTAGAGGTGACCAAGGCGTGGACCACCCCGGCCAGATCAGCCTTCACGAGGTATGGTCGCAGTTGGCGCACGAGTCTCAGTTGCGCAAAGGCCCTCCCGGATACCGCCGACACCTGAGCCTCAAGTGTAAGCGAAGAATCCAAGAGGACGCCCAAACTGCGGACCTGAGGCTTCAGGGGGAGTGTAACCCCGTCCAACACAGGTGACCACCCTATACCCCGGTCCGGCTTACGATCGAACAGGAGGACCTCTGTCTTGTCGGGATTGATCTTCAGCTTGTTCTTCCTCATCCAGATCGACACAGCGGCCAGGCACTCGTCTAGCACCTGAGAAGCCTCCTTGGAATTAGGTGGAAAGGAGTAGTAGAGTTGTGTGTCATCTGCGTAGAGATGGCACCCAACTCCAAAACTCCGGATGACCTCTCCCAGCGGTTTCATGTAGATGTTAAAAAGCATGGGAGACAGAATGGAGCCTTGCGGGACCCCACAGGACAAAGGCCAGGGGTCAGAGCAGGCGTCTCCCAGCTTCACCATCTGAGTTCGTCCCTCCAGGAAGGACTGGAGCCACGACAGAACCGTGCCCCCAAGGCCCATCCCGGAGAGACGACCCAGAAGGATACCATGGTCGATGGTATCGAAAGCCGCTGAGATGTCCAGGAGAACCAACAGGGTCACACTCCCCCTGTCCAGCTCTCTGCGGAGGTCATCCACCAAGGCGACCAAGGCTGTCTCGGTGCCATGACCAGGCCTGAAACCAGACTGTGACTGATCTAGGTAGTTGGTGTCGTCTAGGAAACCCTGGAGCTGGGAGGCGACCACCCTCTCCAGCACCTTACCCAAAAAGGGGAGGTTGGAGATCGGCCTGTAGTTATTCAGCACCGTGGAGTCAAGGGAAGCTTTTTTGATGAGTGGGCGAACCACAGCCTGCTTCAAATTAGATGGGAAAATTCCTTGCTCCAACAATGCATTGACAATCGGTACAAACCAGTCAAGCAACCCCCCTCTGGCTGATTTAATGAGCCAAGATGGGCATGGGTCTAGAGATGAGGTGGTCGCTCTCACAGCCCCAAGAATCTCCTCTACAGTTTCAGGAAGAACAAGCCTAAAAGAATCCCACAAGATTGGACAAGCAGGTGCCTCCGTCACCTCTCCTGGCACTGCGATGAAATTGGAGTCGAGCTCAAGACGTATCTGGGCGACTTTACCTGCAACTATGATCAAAGGGCAGAGGCTTTACTATTATATATATTGCTATATAATACATATATATTATGTTATATATTATTGTTATATATACTACTATATAATATAACGTTAGAATAGAGTTAGATGGGACTCTACCATGGTATTGGGGGAGAACAGACAGGAAGGAAGGAGAGAAGAAAGGGGGGGGGGGGGGGAAGAAGGAAGGAAGGAAGGAAGGAAGGAAGGAAGGAAGGAAGGAAGGAAGGAAAGAGGTACCGAAGGAAGAAGAGAATGTAGAAAGGAAAGAAAAAGGGAGGGAAATGCAGCAAAGATGTAAAGAAAGAAGGAAGGAGAAAAGGAAATAAGAAGTGAAAGAAGGAAACAGGGAGGGAAGAAAGGAGACAAAGGAAGAAGTAGAGAAAGGGGGGGAGGAAGGAAAGAGAGAAGGGAGGATGAAACCAAAGAGCGAAAGGAGGAATGAAAGAAAGAGGTAGAGAAGGAAGAAAGGAGAGAAAGGGGAAGAGGAAGAAAAAGGGGGGAAGGAATAGGTAGGTACCTCTCTTTCATAATAGTCCAGATATCTACCTCTACTTCGAAAATTCTTACTATAGGCCACAGCAAAGCGTGGCAGGGCACCACTAGTATATATATAAAAGGTTGATTTGGAGGTTGCTTTGCCCCAAAACCTGTTAGATTGAGAACGTATTTGTAGACAGAAATGCATTAGCGGTAATCCTATTACATGAAATACAGTTCTAATGGACGTGTGGTCACACACCTGCAGAATCATTAAGTGCATGATGAGGTGTAACTTAAGGGACATGCTGAAAAAGGCTGAGTCATGACCATGTGACCTTCATGACAAAGAGTTACATCATTCATTTTTCTCCCTGACTGATGATGGGACAGCAGATAGGTATAAAATAAGGTAGGAAACGCTTCTTCATCCTCTTGCTGTGCAAACTCTTTTGCCGTATGTCTCTTACTGATATCTCTTACTTGTGTATCTGTTTGCCAATGTTGTGAGTATATCGCTGTGTATGCCATTGACTGACTGGTGATCAGGGGATCCTGATCTGTGTGCATATATTTTGTGCATAGAGCAACGCATCAAGAGTAAAAGCCTCCTGAGTTTGGATGGAAACTGGATCAGAGAGTTTTTCTAAACAGTGAGCAGCACAAGGTCAGAAGGTGCATTTATACTCGGTAGATAAGCGCTTTTCTTTCTGTGTGTTTATTTTTTGTTTGCCTCTGAGATATTCAGTCCAGTGCGCAGCGTTTCCAGTAAGGCCATATTTGAGGAAAGTATAAATCACACACTTACCCCACCTTGATAAAACATCCCAAATCTATCTGCCCGCAACTCTCCAAGCATCCCCAAAAAGTAAAAAGCCTCCAGTTCTGAGAGGAACAGTTGGTTTGATGGGCGTTTCAGTTCATCAAAGCCAGTGGTGCATCTACACTGCAGAATTAATGCAGCTTAGAACCACTTTAACAGCCAGGGCTCAAGGCAATGCAATCCTGGGAGTTATAGTTCGCTAAAGCAACCTGTATCACTTTGATTGTTAAGCTGCCTTGGGCCTCTTTTTAAGAGAGATAAATTATGCAGACAAAGCTAAATACCTTGTAAAACTGCAACTCCCATGATTCCATAAGCACTGAGCCATGGCGGTTCAAGTGGAGTCAAACAGAGTTAATTCCACAGTGTGGATGCACCCAATGTGTTCCTGGGATTGGCTTCTTTAATAGAAAATTGGGTTCCAGATGCAAGTGAAGCAAGTTTGTTAGGTTTTCCCTCTTTTGCTTTTCTTTCTTTCTTTCTTTCTTTCTTTCTTTCTTTCGCAATAAGGGATTCTGGAGATGATTGCTGTTTACCTTGCCTTTTGCAGACAGACACATTCATCTAAAATAGGATCCATTCCCCTGTTGTGGCTGAGATGTTCTTTAATGATGAGGATGATGGGATTTAGATTCCTGGCTCTTTTTCTGTGCCTCAGATCCCTGGGCCTGCTTCTAGGTCTTTTTCTGAGGCTCCCACAGACAGTGCAGAGTCAACACAGCGGTTCTCAGAAGAAAGGAATGTCAACAACAAAGAAGATAGCGACCAGGTGGAGAGGCCTTCCCACGCTGATAGTGAAAGTGCAAAAAGCCTCGATAGCGACCTGACCCGGCAAGCCCGTCTTGATTTGAGGGTCAGGAGGAGTTCTCGCCTAGTCCGCAGGCGAGAAACCAGCTCGGGAAAAGGTCATCGCAATGCTTTCATGTTGGTGAGAGCATAATGTTTTCATGTTAGAAAGGTATTTAGGCTTCTTGCAAACAGAGAGAAAGTGTCAGTTCAACATAGCTTATTAGCCTGAAAGCTCCATGGAATAACCTTAGCTGGAAAGCACCACGCTTGGGATTTCTTGCATTGTGATTCTTGGGGCAATTGTTTCACTGCTTGTACCTTGGATTCTGTTTTGAACTTTGCCTATAGGATTGTGCCTCTTGTTTTTACCTGAAGACCTTTGGAACTATATTCTGCATTTAACCTAAATCTTTGGAACTTTGCAATGCTTATTCTTTATTTTGACTTGGACGTTTTCCTCAATAAACTATAAAACTACAGCTCTTGTGTGGTGGTGTTTGGAAGCAAGGCGAAGCTTACTCTGAGTTGCAACATCCCCCCCCCCCAGCTTTGTTGCCTTGTTTATTGCCCTGTTTACTGCAAAAACACAACTGCAAACTGATGCCCAAAGCCTGTTGGGCATCAAAACGATCTTGACAGATTAGAGAGATGGGCCAAAACTAACAAAATGAAGTTCAACAGTGACAAATGCAAGATATTCCACTTTGGCAGAAAAAATGATATGCAAAGATACAGAATGGGGGACGCCTGGCTCGAGAGCAGTACGTGTGAAAAAGATCTTGGAGTCCTCGTGGACAGGAAGGTGAACATGAGCCAGGAATGTGATGAGGCGGCAAAAAAAGCCAATGGGATTTTGGCCTGCATCAAGAGGAGCATAGTGTCTAGATCTAAGGAAGTAATGCTCCCCATGCTCTATTCTGCTTTGGTTAGACCACATCTGGAATATTGTGTCCAATTCTGGGCACCACAATTCAAGAGAGATATTGACTCTAAGCTGGAATGTGTCCAGAGGAGGGAGACTAGAATGATAAAAGGTCTGGAGAACAAGCCCTATGAGGAGCGGCTTAGGGAACTGGGCATGTTTAGCGTGAAGAAGAGAAGGCTGAGAGGAGATATGATAGCCATGTATAAATATGTGAGAGGAAGCCACAGGGAGGAGGAGGGAGCAAGCTTGTTTTCTGCTTCCTTGGAGACTAGGACGCAATGGAACAATGGCTTCAAACTACAAGAGAGGAGATTCCATCTGAACATGAGGAAGAACTTCCTGACTGTGAGAGCCGTTCAGCAGTGGAACTCTCTGCCCTGGAGTGTGGTGGAGGCTCCTTCTTTGGAAGTTTTTAAGCAGAGGCTGGATGGCCATCTGTCAGGAGTGATTTGAATGCAATATTCCTGCTTCTTGGCAGAATGGGGTTGGACTGGATGGCCCATGAGGTCTCTTCCAACTCTTTGATTCTATGATTCTATGATTCTATGATTCTATGTTGTTTCTCCAAATGCTGATGCTGCTAAAAGGCTTCCAACAAGACAGAGGATGAGGCGGAAATTGCTGCTTGATGGGCAGAAAAGGGCTTTGTAAAAGAGGTTTTGCTAACCGAGTTACGCCGTAGGGACGAATGCTTCATTAAAAAGGGCTTCCAGTAAATGCTGGTGCCGAAACTCCATGCAAAGCCCTGCTCAAGGCAGGAGCGAAGACAGAGGTGGTTTTGTCTTTGCCTCTTCCAGTAATGAGGTTTGTTTTTATATACACACACACACAAGGAGAGAGAGTCATTTGAGGGATATTTTAAAAATTTTAATAGTTTCTCTAATTTTTGGAAATTGATGTTTAGCTGTACTCATTTCAAGATATAAATAGTTCTCCGCTCTGCAAGGCCAATAGAAACACCAGCGGCGGTTGTTGACTTTTCCATGCATGGAGTGAAACCAAAGCGGTGCCAGGCCTGTGGTCAGTCCTCAGAGGAGCTTATCTGCGGGTTTTGGGGCTGGCTTTGGGTTTCGATTGCCCCCCAAGAACAGGGTCCTAAACATATCGCTTCCATTGAAGACTATCTATTTAAGTATATTGGGGAGAAAGGATTAAGAAGCACACTCCAGGTTGGTCGCAAAGCAGATCAAAGAATAGAGTGGGGGGGGGGGGGGTTAAACTCCAGAATGTATATGTAGCTTGATAACACTTTAATGGGCGAAGCTCAATGCTGTGGAATCCTGGGATTTGTCGTTTGGCAAAGCACTGGTGCAACTACAATATGATCCAGTTTCCCCCCAGTTTTGTTGCCTTGTTCATCACCTTGTTGTATTGTTTGCTGCAGAAACCATGACTGCAAACGGATATCCAAAGCTTGTTGTTCCTCCAAATGCTGATGCTGCTAAAAGGCTTCCAACAAGGCAAAGGATGAGGAAGAAGTCACTGCCTCTATTCAGTCTGCACAATCCTGCTTTTTTATTTATCCAATCAGGAGTGAACCAAACATTTGTATTGTAGTTTTAAAAAACACACAAAGTTTGCAAACTTGGTGTGCCGTCACACCCAGACACTATAAAATTAAAACTAAGATGTGCTTCTCTCTTTATCTGGGTGAACTGCGGGGGTCTTTCTTAGAAGCTCAAGATTTTCAGCAACGGAGGCCAGTCCAGGTTTTGAACATCAAACAGAATATTTATTTCTCAAAGTCTTTGGCAGACTTGGCACAGCTTGTGAAACCATGTAGATGTTCTTTCCTTTAGGTTCTTGTGGGTTTTTTCAGGCTATATGGCCATGTTCTAGAGGCATTTCTCCTGACGTTTCGCCTGCATCTATGGCAAGCATCCTCAGAGGTAGTGAGGTCTGTTGGAAGTAGGAAAAATGGGTTTATATATCTGTGGAATGACCAGGGTGGGACAAAGAGCTCTAGTCTGCTGCAGTTAGGTGTGAATGTTTAGCTGATCACCTTCATTAGCATTTGAAGGCCTGCCTGAGCCTGGGAAAATCTGTTGCTGGGAGGTGTTAATCTGTGCCTGGTTTTTTCCTCTCTTTTGTTTAGCTGTTATAATTTTAGAGTTTTTTAATACTGGTAGCCAGATTTTGTTCATTTTCATGGTCTCTTCCTTTCTGTTGAAATTGTCCACATGCTTGTGGATTTCAATGGCTTCTCTGTGTAGTCTGACATGGTGGTTGTGAGAGTGGTCCAGCATTTCTGTGTTCTCAAATAATCTGCTGTGTCCAGGCTGGTTCCTCAGGTGCTCTGCTATGGCTGACTTCTCTGGTTGAAGGAGTCTGCAGTGCCTTTCGTGTCCCTTGATGCGTGTTTGGGCAATGCTGCTGCGTTTGGTGGTCCCTCTGTAGACTTGTCCACAGCTGCATGGTATACGGTAGACTCCTGCAGAGGTGAGAGGATCCCTCTTGTCCTTTGTATTGTAGTTTTAAAAAACACACAAAGTTTGCAAACTTGGTGTGCCGTCACACCCAGACACTATAAAATTAAAACTAAGATGTGCTTCTCTCTTTATCTGGGTGAACTGCGGGGGTCTTCCTTAGAAGCTCAAGATTTTCAGCAATGGAGGCCAGTCCAGGTTTTGAACATCAAACAGAATATTTATTTCTCAAAGTCTTTGGCAGACTTGGCACAGCTTGTTAAAGTTACAAACAAAACAGTCAATTTGTGAAACCATGTAGATGTTCCGTACAGTGGCCCTTATTTCTCATCATGCCAGGAAGGTAATGCTCAAGATCCTGCAAGGAAGACTCCAGCAATACATGGAGCGAGAGTGGCCAGATGGACAAGCTGGGTTTAGAAAAGGCAGAGGAACCAGAGACCCGATTGCCAATATCCGCTGGATAATGGAGAAAGGCAGGGAGTTTCAGAAAAACATCTACTTCTGCTTCATTGACTACTCTAAAGCCTTTGACTGTGTGGATCATCATCAATGGTGGCAAGTTCTTGGTGGGATGGGCATCCCAAGCCCCCTTCCCTCTCTCCTGAGGAATCTGACCAAGGACCAAGGAGCAACAGTCAGAACTGACCACGGAACAGGAGACTGGTTCAAGATTGGGAAAGGCGTCCGGCAAGGCTGCATCCTCTCACCCAACCTCTTTAACTTGTATGCAGAACACATCATGCGAGGATGTGCGGGGCTGGATGAATGCAAAGCTGGGGTGGAAATGGCTGGAAGAAACATTAACAACCTCAGATATGCAGATGACACCACTCTGATGGCCGAAAGCAAAGAGGAGCTGAGGAGCCTTCTAATCAAGGTGGAAGAAGAAAGCGCAAAAGCCGGGTTGCAGCTAAACGTCAAAAAAACCAAGATTATGGCAACAAGAATGATTGACAACTGGGAAATAGAGGGAGAAACCGTGGAGGCCGTGACAGGGTTTGTATTTCTAGGTGGGAAGATGACTGCAGATGCAGACTGTGGCCAGGAAATCAGGAGACGCTTCCTTCTTGGGAGGAGAGCAATGTCCAGTCTCGATAAAATAGTAAAGAGTAGAGACATCACACTGGCAACAAAGATCCATTGCCTAGTCCAAGCCATGGTCTTCCCTGGAGTCACCTACGGATGTGAGAGATGGACCTTAGGGAAGGCTGAGCGAAGGGAGATCGATGCTTTTGAGCTGTGGTGCTGGAGGAAAGTGCTGAGAGTGCCTTGGACTGCGAGAAGATCCAACCAGTCCATCCTCCAGGAAATAAAGCCCGACTGCTCACTGGAGGGAAGGAGACGAGAGACAAAGTGGAAGTCCTTTGGCCACATCATGAGGAGACAGCAAAGCCAAGAGAAGACAATGATGCTGGGGAAAGTGGAAGGCAAAAGGAAGAGGGGCCGACCAAGGGCAAGATGGATGGATGGCATCCTTGAATTGACTGGACTGACCTTGAGGGAGCTGGGGGTGGTGACGGCCGACAGGGAGCTCTGGCGTGGGCTGGTCCATGAGGTCACAAAGAGTCGGAGACGACTGAACGAATGAACAACATGTAGATGTTCTTTCCTTTCCTTTTCCTCCAGCTGCTAAGTTAACTTCCCCCAATGGTAGAAAATCCTGGGACACTCTACCCTAACCCTGATCCGCTATGGTTAGAAAGAACAGGTCTTCCCCTATTTTAGCTCAAGGTTAGCTTTGGAGATGAAGTAATGAAGTCTCTCTCTCAATAACTCAATATCCCAATAACTATCTCTATCTATCTATCTATCTATCTATCTATCTATCTATCTATCTCAATGTTTCTCAATAAGCTTCTCTATCTAACTAACTCAATATCTCAATAACTATCTCAATAGTACTCAATAACTCAATTACTCAATTGCTCAATTGTACTTAAAATGGCTTGTCAGAGCTACCTAACAGCACATTTGAGGCTTTTTTCGAAACTGAAGGAGGAAGGGGAGATTCCAAAATGGAGAACCCATCCCCAGGAAAAAGGCGGTCTCTAAACCCAAAGAGATACTTTCAATCTCTTTTCTTGTTCTCAAACATTCTGTTTTCTAAACAGAACAGAGAGGAAAAAACAGGCACAGATTAACACTTCTCAGCAACAGATTTTCCCAGGCTCAGGCAGGCTTTAAATGCTAATGAAGGTGATCAGCTAAACATTCACACCTAACTGCAGCAGGGAAGAGCTCCTTGCCCCACCCCGGCCATTCCACAGATATATAAACCCATTTTTCCTACTTCCAACAGACCTCACAACCTCTGAGGATGCTTGCCATAGATGCAGGCGAAACGTCAGGAGAAATGCCTCTAGAACATGGCTCTATAGCCCGAAAAAACCCACAAGAATCTATTCTGTTTTCCATTCTTGAGTTCGGAGTAGAGCAACTGCTTTGGGAGACGGTGGTCAGGCATCCGGACAACGTGGCAAAACGTCAGGAGAGAATGCTGCTGGAAGAGAGCCATACAGCCCCAAAAACCAAAGCAATCCAGTTATGCACAGTCGGTGGAGTGTCCATCCACCAGTGTGTCAACCAATGGCAGAATGAGAATAGTGCTGATTCTACCATGGCAGTGGATCATGTCGGCACCAAAGGCACCAGGGAGTAGTTGTTGCCCCAACAAGAATCTGTAACACTTGCACTTGTGAAACATGCAAGACTTATACTTGTGAAACTGTGAATTGGGTTAACCCATGACCAAAAAGGGACAATTCCATGGGCAAAGAAAACAATGCATGCACAGAAAGAATCATAGAATCCTCGAATCCTAGAGTTGGAAGAGACCTCATGGGCCACCCAGTCCAACCCCAGGAAAATTGCATTCAAAGCACCCCTGACAGATGGCCATCCAGCCTCTGTTTAAAAGCTTCCAAAGAAGGAGCCTCCACCACACTCCGGGGCAGCGAGTTCCACTGCTGAACGGCTCTCACAGTCAGGAAGTTCTTCCTCATGTTCAGATGGAATTTCCTCTCTTGTAGTTTGAAGCCATTCTTCCATCGCGTCCTAGTCTCCAGGGAAGCAGAAAACAAGCTTGCTCCCTCCTCTTCCCTGTGGCTTCCTCTCACATATGTATACATGGCTATCATATCTCCTCTCATCCTTCTCTTCTTCAGACTAAACATGCCCAGCTCCTTAAGCCGCTCCTCATAGGACTTGTTCTCCAGACCCTTGATCCTTTGAGTCGCCCTCCTCTGGACTCATTCCAGCTTGTCAATATCTCTCTTGAATTGTGGTGTCCAGAAATAGACACAGTATTCCAGGTAAAGTGGTCTAACCAAGGCGGAATAGAGCATGGGGAGCATGACTTCCCTAGATCTAGACACTATGCTCCTCTTGATGCAGGCCAAAATCCCATTGGCTTTTTTTGCCACCACATCACATTGTTGGCTCATGTTTAACTTGTTGTCTACGAGGACTCCAAGGACACAGGAGATAGTAGCCACTGTGTCTGTTTTCAATACTTTCTGCCTGGTTCGTGTTGTCCTTGCACCACGTGCGGATGGTGCTTCACGGTGGTGTGTTTGCACATGAGCCTTTTATCGCTCTGTTGAATAGGACTGACCCTTCCTTGGAAACTCAAACAGGCCTCTCCTCCTCCTCCTCCCAAAAGGAAAACAAATGCTGCAGGAGCGGAAGGAGGACAGCTTTGCAGCAAAATCATTGGCAAGAATTCTGCAAAAAGGATCCAAAGAGATAAAATGGGCGAAGCGTGGAAAAGGGTGGTTGCGCATCCCGTGCAAAGTTTCCACTTCTAATAAGACGTTATATGGGGGGTTATAATGTTGACATACAGTAAGATCACAAAGGGAAAAGAAATGGAGGGTAATATCAAGACGGGATAATGAAATACCTTATTTTCATTATTTGAATCTATTCCCACCTTAGCACTTTGGACTCAAACAATGATGGATCTGGACCAATCTTGGCACGAATACTCCATATGCCAAAATATGCACACAGATGGAATTTGGGTTAGAAAATGGACTTTGACATTTGGGAGTGTAGTTACTGGGATTTATAGTTCACCTACAATGAAAGAGTCCCCCCTAGGGGGTTGAGAAGGGCGGGGTAGAAGCACTCCAAATAAATAAATAAATAAAGTGCATTCTGAACGCCACCAATGATGGAATTCACCTAAACTTGGCACACAGGACTCCCATGACCAACAGAAAACACTAGAAGGGTTTAGTGGGCATTGACCTTGAGTCTGGGAGTTGTAGTTCACCTACATCCAAAGAGCACTGTGGATTCAAACAATGATGGATGTGGACCAAACTTGGCACGAATACTCCATATGCTGAAATATGCCCACAGGTGGAATTTGGGTTAGAAAATAGACTTTGACATTTGGGAGTTGTAGTTACTGGGATTTATAGTTCACCTACGATCGAAGAACATTCTGAACCACACCAACAACAGAATTGGGGCAAACTTCTTACACAGAACCTCCATGACAAACAGAAAATACTTACGACCATCCAGCCCAACTTTGGGGCAAGAAAACATAGTCAAAGCCCTCCTGACATAGAGCCATCCAGCCATAGATATATATATGATTCACACACAGAGAGATATAGTATCATAGATTTGAAAGGGACCCCTAAAGAAAGACAATTACATGTTGCATGTTAGTAGGCAAACCAATCTCCCAATCAACACTGACAAAGAAACAGCAAGACCTACTGTTTAACCACAAGCATAAAGAAATGACATAGATTAGAAACCAACACTTTCTCATTACTTTATTTTCCAGATCACCAGACTGGGCCACAGCAACACATGGCAGGGGACGGCTAGTAGGACATAAATATTGTTGTTGTTGCTGCAGTTGTTGTTTTAACCTTCTTGGTTCCCTTCCTTTGGCGCTGTGTCAGTTAAGTGCCTTCAAGATGTGATGTTATAACAATCCTATAATGTTATGAACAAGCCACGAGAGTCAAGATGAAGATCCACGCAGAGGGAAAGTCCTCTTGCCATACATCAAGGGAACCACTGATTGCAGAGGGAAGCTGAGGAGGAAACACAACCTACAAACAATCTACAAACCCACCAAGAAAATCCAACCAATGCTCCGTTCAGCAAAGGACAAGAGGGATCCTCTCACCTCTGCAGGAGTCTACCATTGTATACCATGCAGCTGTGGACAAGAGGTCTCCAGAGGGACCACCAAACGCAGCATTGCCCAGATACGCATCAAGGAACATGAAAGGCACTGCAGACCACGTCAACCAGAGAAGTCAGCCATAGCAGAGCACCTGAGGAACCAACCTGGACACAGCATATTATTGGAGAACACAGAAATGCTGGACCACACCAGCAACCACCATGTCAGACGACACAGAGAAGCCATTGACATCCACAAGCATGTGGACAATTTCAACAGAAAGGAAGAAACCATGAAAATGAACAAAATCTGGCTACCAGTATTAAAAAACTCTAAAACTACAACAGCACAACAACAGAGAGGAAAAAACCAGGCACAGATTAACACCTCCCAGCAACAGATTTTCCCAGGCTCAGGCAGGCCCTCAAATGCTAATGAAGGTGATCAGCTAAACATTCACACCTAACTGCAGCAGGGAAGAGCTCCTTGCCCCACCCCAGCCATTCCACAGATATATAAACCCATTTTTCCTACTTCCAACAGACCTCACAACCTCTGAGGATGCTTGCCATAGATGCAGGCGAAACGTCAGGAGAGAATGCCTCTAGAACATGGCTCTATAGCCCGAAAAAACCCACAAGAACCTAATCCTATATAGTTTTTTTCTTGGCACAATTTGCTCAAGTTAGCCATTGCCATCCTCCTTTGAGGCTGAGAGAGTGTGACCAGCACTACGTCTCTATATGCTGCATCTTCCATTTCTCAAAAGTCTTTTTAAAACTGTGATTCTGTGGAAATGACACAAGACTCCTCCCGGCTCCTCGCCCTGAAATATCTTCGTAATAATGTGCCTTATTTTATTTTATTGTAATGACTTTCCTTTTATTTTTATAACATCCGGATGCTTTGGCTGCAAAGCAGTTTTATATATTAAAACCAGCACATAAACAATGAACTTTTTGCTTTCCAGACTGAGCAAAACACCAAATTGTGTTTTTATGCCAATGGGATGGAAGGTTGGAACTCTTTTTAAACTTAAGTGACTGAAGGAGGAAAGGAAAGGGCCTGAGGTTGCTTGCCACAGATGCAGGCGAAATGTCAGGAGACAATGCTTCTAGAGCATGGCCATACAACCCGAAAAACCTACAACCCAAGCTTGAATAGAATTGAGTAGCCATGAAGCTGCAAAGTGAGGATATCTACATAGAGTTAGCCAACCATCAAGTGCCAGACAGAGGGTGCCTCCAGGCAACAGAAGTCAGGCTACCTTTATGCAGATACCCTCACTACTTGACTTTGCAAAATTTCATGGCGACTCAAATGCTAAATCCAGCTTGCTAATTTCAACATTGCTGTTGAACAGACAAGGGTTATTTCTCCCAACCTTGACATCATTCCACAGAGAGAGATATATCCACACTCCACTTGGTCCAGGGCAAAGTTTGGTCCAGATCCATCATTGTTTCAGTCCACAGTGCTCTCTGGATGTAGGTGAACTACAACTCCCAAGCTCAAGGTCAATGCCCACCAAACCCTTCCAGTATTTTCTGTTGATCATGGGAGTAGTGTGTGCCAAGTCTGGTTCAATTCCATCATTGATGGAGTTCAGAATGCTCTTTGATTGTAGGTGAACTATAAATCCCAGCAACTACAACTCCCAAATGACAAAATCATAATTTTTTGAGTGATGGTCACTCCTTGTGCTGTGAGATGTTTTGTTGCTAAATTTGTTGTGATTTTGTTCGTTGGTTCTTTTGTTTTTAAGGTACTCATTATGCACAGAGCATTTATATATAGATAGATATATTCACACTCCACTTGCTTCACTCACTGTCAACAGACCTCTGAAGATGCCATTAGCCACTGATGCAGGATAAACGTCAGGAGAGAATGCTGCTGGAACATGGCCAGACAGCCTGAAAATCTCACAGCAACCCAGTGATTCTGACCATGAAAGCCTTCAACAACACATTGAATGGGGATGGTTCTGGAGCAGATGGCACAGCCACGTATCACACTGCGCCAGCTCTGGAGAAAAGAGATGGCATCCTGTTTTACAGTCTTTGTTTACGATGCTTTAATGTAGAGATGCAACCGCAGGGTAGAACAGCTAAGCCTTCCTGCATTTCATTGTGGGCTCAGCTTTCTGGATCGTTGCGGGAATGATTCTGCAGGAAGGAGCATCCGGTAGCAGGAGGAGAAGAAACTTGGGAGGGACCCCAAAGGTCATCTAGACCAACCCCCTTCTGCCACTAACTGCTCTAGAAACTGGGACACAATGAAGCTATGGATTCAAATTGCAGAGATTCCACCTAAGCATTAGGAAGGATGTCCTGATGGCAAGAAAAGCTGTAGAATATGTTGCCTTCCTCGGAGTCTGGTGGAGTCTCCTTTTCTGGAGGTATCTAAGCACAGGTTGGGTGGCTATCTGTCGGGAGGGCTTGGATAGTGCCTTTTGAATGGCACAATGCCCTTCCAAACCTGTGCAGGCTGATTGTGGACTGTGCATCATACAGGTATAACAATGTGGGTCACAAAATGCTACTTTTACATTGACTTCAATGGCATATTTTAACTTCAACACCTGTCAATCTTCATTTAAGCATCCTTATCTAAGGAACAACTGCAACTCCCAAATGAGAAAATCATTTTTTTGAGTGATGGTCTCTCCTTGGGTTAGTAGGTGTCTTGTGGCCAAATTTGGTGGCAATTAGTCCAGTGGTTTTTGAATTATGATATAGATAGATAGATAGATAGATAGATAGATAGATGATAGATAGATAGATAGATAGATAGATAGATAGATAGATAGATTGCTTTGCCCAGAACTGAAAAACAATGTTATTCCAGGTGAGGAGATCTGACCAAAACAGAATGGAATTAGGAGTATGGACTCCAGACTCCTCTTGATGCAACCTAGAATCGCATTGGCTTTTTTAGGTGCTACATCACACTCCTGGCTCATGTTCGTTGTGTGGTCCACTAAGACTCCGGGACTGTTGTCGAGCCAGAGGAGGGCGACTAAAATGATCAAGGGTCTGGAAAACAAGCCCTATGAGGAGCGGCTTAAGGAAGCTGGGCATGTTTAGCCTGAAGAAGAGAAGGCTGAGAGGAGATATGATAGCCATGTATAAACATGGAGACTCCTTGAGTAGTGAGATGGAGACTAGGACGCAAAACAATGGCTTCAAACTACAAGAGAGGAGATTCCATCTGAACATGAGGAAGAACTTCCTGACTGTGAGAGCCGTTCAGCAGTGGAACTCTCTGCCGCAGAGTGTGGTGGAGGCTCCTTCTTTGGAAGCTTTTAAACAGAGGCTGGATGGCCATCTGTCAGGGGTGATTTGAATGCAATTTTCCTGCTTCTTGGCAGAATGGGGTTGGACTGGATGGCCCAGGAGGTCTCTTCCAACTCTTTGATTCTATTATTCTAGTTGTCCCCCACCCTATTGTTGTCAAGCACTACATATCTCCCTAGGGATTTATAGTTTCCTAAAGGACATCAAGCCAGAGTGAGATAAAGCAGCATCTTTTCCTTTTACAGCAGCTCTGTATGTGGACGTCTCCTATGTCGCGGGATTTTTTGCCTGTTTAAAACCCGTGAATTTGTGCTGTCTGGAAGTACCCTCCATGCTTCTGATAATGCAGGCTACCATAGCATCCGCCTTCTTTGATGCAGCACTGAAATGGCAAGGTGAAGGTTTGAGGAAAAGAGACAAAGAGAGTTCCAGAGGTCTGAAAAAGCACGGTTTATTCTCGGTTGGCGCCAACCGGATATGGACCCTGCTGGTATTCCAGGAAACAGAGTACTGAACAAAGAAACACCTTGGTTTATATACCCTTTAAAATAATATGCATACATAGAATCATAGAATCATAGAATCAAAGAGTTGGAAGAGACCTCATGGGCCATCCAGTCCAACCCCCTGCCAAGAAGCAGGAATATTGCATTCAAATCACCCCTGACAGATGGCCATCCAGCCTCTGTTTAAAAGCTTCCAAAGAAGGAGCCTCCACAACACTCCGGGGCAGAGAGTTCCACTGATGAACGGCTCTCACAGTCAGGAAGTTCTTCCTCATGTTCAGATGGAATCTCCTCTCTTGTAGTTTGAAGCCATGGCTCCATTGCATCCTAGTCTCCAGGGAAGCAGAAAGGAAGCTTGCTCCCTCCTCCTCCTCCCTGTGGCTTCCTCTCACATATTTATACATGGCTATCATATCTCCTCTCAGCCTTCTCTTCTTCAGGCTAAAGATGCCCAGTTCCCTAAGCCGCTCCTCATAGGGCTTGTTCTCCAGACCCTTGATCATTTTAGTCGCCCTCCTCTGGACACATTCCAGCTTGTCAATATCTTTCTTGAATTGTGGTGCCCAGAATTGGACACAATATTCCAGGTGTGGTCTAACCAAAGCAGAATAGAGCATGGGGAGCAGGACTTCCCTAGATCTAGACACTATACAGGTATACATCATACAGGTATAACAATGTGGGTCACAAAATGCTACTTTTACATTGACTTCAATGGCATATTTTAACTTCAACACCTATCAGTCTTCATTTAATCATCTTTATCTAAGGAGCTGCTATTAATGAGGACCATTGCTCCAGAGTGTCTATCTAGGCCACTGATAGATAGCCAGAGCTTCCGTCCATCTTGAGATGAGTTCTTCCTGAAGCCTCTTGATGGCCAGCTCATTAATCTTACGATAAGCTTCGCCTGGTACCAAAATGGAAAGAGTCTCTTGAAGTTTGCCAGAGGTCTCTTGACATTCCTTTTCTATACCCTGGCCTCTCTTGAGGCATCTAATTTTGCAGCTTTTAAGAAGCCCAGTGAAGTGAAGTTATTTATTTTTTATTTATTTGTCGTGTCAGGGCAACCAGTCACTTATGTTACATTTCTAACAGAACAAAGCGAACAAACAGACAAAACACAAAATTTGTGAGTTTGGTAGTGATTAAATGTCCTTTGACCAGTCTCTGGCCCCTTGGAGTGCCTCTGGTGTTGCCGCAAGAAGGTCCTCCCTTGTGCATGTGGCAGGGCTCAGGTTGCATCGCAGCAGGTGGTCAGTGGTTTGCTCCTCTCCACACTCGCATGTTAAGGATTCCACTTTGTGGCCCCATTTCTGAAGGTTGGCTCTGCATCTCGTGGTGCCAGAGCACAGTCTGTTCAGCGCCTTCCAAGTCGCCCAGTCTTCTGTGTGCCCAGGGGGGAGTCTCTCATCTGGTATCAGCCATGGATTGAGGTGCTGGGTTTGAGCCTGCCACTTTTGGACTCTCGCTTGCTGAGGTGTTCCAGCGAGTGTCTCTATAGATCTTAGAAAACTATGTCTAGATTTAAGTCGTTGACGTGCTGGCTGATACCCAAACAGGGGATGAGCTGGAGATGTCTCTGCCTTGGTCCTTTCACTATTGGCTGCTACTTCCCAGCGGATGTCAAGTGGTGCAATACCGGCTAAGCAGTGTAATTTCTCCAGTGGTGTAGGGCGCAGACACCCTGTGATAATGCGGCATGTCTCATTAAGAGCCACATCCACTGTTTTAGTGTGGTGAGATGTGTTCCACACTGGGCATGCAGACTCAGCAGCAGAGTAGCACAGTGCAAGGGCAGATGTCTTCACTGTGTCTGATTGTGATCCCCAGGTTGTGCAGGTCAGCTTTTGTATGATATGGTTTCTAGCACCCACTTTATCTTGATGTTCAGACAGTGCTTCTTGTAGGTCAGAGCACGGTCCAGAGTGACTCCCAGGTATTTGGGTGCGCTGCAATGCTCCAGTGGGATTCCTTCCCAGGTAATAATCCTCAGAGCTCGGGATGCTTCTCTGTTCTTGAGATGAAAGGCAAATGTCTGTGAAGTGAAGTTCATGCATACATACGTCCTTTATATTTTCTAACTCCTCTTTCTAATATGGTTACATCCAATATATGTTTTCCAATATGTGTATTATGTATTTTCATCATGCCTTCATCAGCACCACACTGCTGGCTCGTGCTCATTGTATGATCAGCAATAGCTCCACGGTCCTTTTCGCATATTGTGATTCCGAGCCATGCCTCTTCCATCCTATACCTGTGTGTTTCGTTTTTGTTGCCCAAATGCAGCTTTTGTCTGTGTTGAATTTCATTGAGTGAGATCCAAAGCCCCCCCCCCCCACCCACTCAATGTGCTTCACACTCTGCCAAAGGCTTTTCTGCGTCTTATTTCCCCCCTTGTTTCAATCCACATGATTTATTTAGTCCCCTATTTAGGCCACCCAGAAAGCAGAGTTCTCCAGGCAGCACATAAATGACCCCAAATAATAAAAAAGCAAACTATGATTTAAAGAAAAGAGCAAGTCGTAAAAAGGGAGATACGGTTAGGCCAAGCGCACTGCCGCAGCACAAACCCAGAGGAAAGCCATTCATCACAAGAGGGGAAGTGCGCCCAAAGGCCCTTTCTGACATTCCCCCAACACTCTTGATTCAAAAAACAACACACCTTGCATAATGTGCCATTCGATCCGGGTTTCTTCTTTTTTCTTCTTGTTCTTAAATGGGCAAGCTTTCCACTGATTGCAATTCTGAATTATGTTTTAATTTTTTTCTGGTTTTGCACCTTTTGTTTTTTTCCCCCATAAGCTTTTCATAGAATCAAAGAGTTGGAAGAGACCTCCTGGGCCATCCAGTCCAACCCCATTCTGCCAAGAAGCAGGAATATTGCATTCAAATCACCCCTGACAGATGGCCATCCAGCCTCTGTTTAAAAGCTTCCAAAGAAGGAGCCTCCACCACACTCCCTCCGGGGCAGAGAGTTCCACTGCTGAACGGCTCTCACAGTCAGGAAGTTCTTCCTCATGTTCAGGTGGAATCTCCTCTCTTGTAGTTTGAAGCCATTGTTCCCTTGCGTCCTAGTCTCCAGGGAAGCAGAAAACAAGCTTGCTCCCTCCTCCCTGTGGCTTCCTCTCAGATATTTATACATGGCTATCATGTCTCCTCTCAGCCTTCTCTTCTTCAGGCTAAACATGCCCAGTTCCCTAAGCCGCTCCTCATAGGGCTTGTTCTCCAGACCCTTGACCATTTTAGTCGCCCTCCTCTGGACACATTCCAGCTTGTCAATATCTCTCTTGAATTGTGGTGCCCAGAATTGGACACAATATTCCAGGTGTGGTCTAACCAAAGTGGAATAGAGCATGGGGAGCATGACTTCCCTGGACCTAGACACTAGGCTCCTCTTGATGCCAAAATCCCATTGGCTTTTTTTGCTGCCACATCACATTCCTGGCTCATGTTTAACTTGTTGTCCACGAGGACTCCAAGATCTTTTTCACACATACTGCTCTCGAGCCAGGCATTGTCCCCCATTCTGTATCTTTGCATTTCGTTTTTCCTGCCAAAGTGGAGTATCTTGCATTTGTCACTGTTGAACTTCATTTTGTTAGTTTTGGCCCATCATCTCTCTAATCTGTGAAGATCGTTTTGAATTCTGCTCCTGTCCTCATCAAAAACAGCTGAGCTAGTAAATCAATTAATCGTTTCCTCTGGATTTTTAAAAATTGGGTTACACCACAAAATTGCACATAACTCACATAATATGCAGTCTGTCCCCAAGTTATAAACATCCGACTTACAAACAACTCCTAGTTAAGAACAGGACGAGAAAACAGGAAGTGAGAGAAATCTCTCCCTTGGAAGGAAGAGTTATTATCACGGGGAAAAGGGGTCTCCACTCAAGCTTTATCCCCAATCCTTGTTTTCACAACAAGCCATACTTTTCAAGCTCCAATGATCCCAGAGACAGAAAATGAGATGAACTCTTCCAAACAGGAGGAAACTTAGCATTTGCTGCCCTCTGGTGGTCACCTCAGGATGGCAGGCAGCTTAAGGCAGGCGAAAATACTAAAAAAAAAACAAGAGGGGAAACAAACAGGCACATGAAATCACTCTCAACAAAAGATTCCCCCCAGGCACTTCCAAGCCATTGAATGCAAATCAAGGTGATCAGCTGAAACATCCACAGATAGCTCCAGCAAACAAAAGTCCTTTGTCTCACCCTGGTCATTTCACAGATATATAAACCCATGTTTCCTACTTCCAACAGACCTCACTACCTCTGAGGATGCTTGCCATAGATGCAGGCGAAACGTCAGGAGAAAAATTGCCTCCAGAACATGGCCATATAGCCCGGAAAAACCTACAACAACCCACTAAAATTTTTTATTTATTTAATTAATTATTACTAGCCATCCCCTGCCACACTTTGCTGTGGCCCAGTCTGTGTATATGTGTTTTGTGTGTGTGTGTATATATATGTGTATATATGTGGTTTTGTACATGCATTGCAATGTATTTTTTATTTTGGAGTTTTTAAAGTCTCTTCTGCTGTGTTTTTCAGTGTTTTAATGGGTGATGGTCACTCGTTGGCCTGAGAGGTCTCTTGTGTCCCAATTTGGTGTCAATTCATCCAGTGGGTTCTGAGTTATGTTAATCCCACAAACGAACATTACATTTTTATTTATATAGACTAGCCGTCCCGTCACACGTTGCTGTGGCCCACATGGGGGTTGTGTGTGGGAGATTTGGCTCAATTCTATCATTGGCGGGGTTCAGAATGCTCTGTGATTGTAGGGGAACTATAAATCCCAGCAACTACAACTCCCAAATGTCAAGATTCTATTTTCTCCAAACTCCACCAGTGTTCACATTTGGGCATATTGAGTATCCATGTAGAGTTGGGTCCAGATCCATCATGGTTTGTGTCCACAGTGTTCTCTGGATGTAGGTGAACTACAACTCCCAAACTCAACATCAATGCCCACCAAACCCTTCTAGTGTTTTCTGTTGGTCATGGGAGTCCTGTGTGCCAAGTCTGATTCAATTCCATCATTGGTTGAATTCAGAATGCTCTTTGATTGTAGAATCATAGAATCATATAGAATCCAAGAGTTGGAAGAGACCTCCTGGGCCATCATCCAGTCCAACCCCATTATATCAAGAAGCAGGAATATTGCATTCAAATCACCCCTGACAGATGGCCACCCAGCCTCTGTTTAAAAGCTTCCAAAGAAGGAGCCTCCACCACACTCTGGGGCAGAGAGTTCCACTGCTGAACGGCTCTCAGGTGAACTATAAATCCCAGCAAGTACAACTCCCAAATGACAAAATCAATTGTTTGAGTGAGGGACATAGATTGGCTTGTTAGGTCTCTTGTGTCCAAATTTGGTGTCAATTCATCCACTGGTTTTTGAGTTCTGTTAATCCCACAAACGAACATTGCATTTTTATTTATATAGATAGAGATAATATAATAATAACTTTATATTTGTACCCCGCCTCCATAGAATCATAGAACCAAAGAGTTGGAAGAGACCTCCTGGGCCATCCAGTCCAACCCCATTCTGCCAAGAAGCAGGAATATTGCACTCAAAGCACCCCTGACAGATGGCCACCCAGCCTCTGTTTAAAAGTTTCCAAAGAAGGAGCCTCCACCACACTCCGGGGCAGAGAGTTCCACTGCTAAACGGCTCTCACAGTCAGGAAGTTCTTCCTCATGTTCAGATGGAATCTCCTCTCTTGTAGTTTAAAGCCATTGTTCCACTGCGTCCTAGTCTCCAGGGAAGCAGAAGACAAGCTCGCTCCCTCCTCCTCCCTGTGGCTTCCTCTCACATATTGATACATGGCGATCATATCTCCTCTCAGCCTTCTCTTCTTCAGGCTGAGTCCCCCAGAGGGACTCAGGGCGGCTTACAGGGGGACAAGTCAAAGGATATAAGCTACACAGAAAAATCATGAAAAATAGATAAAATTTATTGCAGGGCTAGATTGAGAGAGTCTTTATGGGACCCGGCAATTACCTGGCTTGGGAAACGGCCAGAGGGATTGCCAAGCCTTCCTATTCTCGAAGTTGCTGCTGACCCGCTCCTAATCTCCCAATACCTCAAACTTGTGAAAGTTAAAAAAGAATATATATATGTATATATTTATTATGAAGCCTTCGATGAACTATAAATCTTCCGGGGGGGGGGGGGGGAGTAGTGTTACTGTAGGGATGATATGTGATTGCTCGCATCCTCCAGTGCAGAATCCGTTGGTCCTGCTGGGTTCTCCCTTTGCAATAAGACACTGGAGATTGAGTACGAGGCGCTCAGGGCAAGAAGAGGAAGAAGATGGCAGAGAGTGGTGCTGATTCTCCCAAAGTGTGGAAGATGCCGGAGGAGATGATAAGTCCAAAGAAGAGGATGGAGATGAGCATATCCTTGCTGAGCATCCATCCCTGGCTCCAACCCTCAGCAGGAGTGCTGCAGAGCCCAGGCGCACTACTTGTAGGCGGTGTAGAGCAAGAGGATGGCACGCCTCCATTTCCCCGGAGGGACTCAGGGCGGCTTACATGGGGACAAGTCAAAGGATATAAGCTACACAGAAAAATCATGCAAAATAGATAAAATTTATTGAAGGGCTAGCTTGAGAGAGTCTTTATGGGACCCGGCAATTACCTGGCTTGGGAAATGGCCAGAGGGATAGTCAAGCCTTCCTATTCTCGAAGTTGCCTGATCTCCCAATGCCTCAAACTTGTGAAAGTTAAAAAAGAATATATATATGTATATATTTATTATGAAGCCCTTGGTGAACTATAAATCTTCCGGGGGGGGGGGGGGTAGTGTTACTGTAGGGATGATATGTGATTGCTCTCATCCTCAAGTGCAGAATCTGTTGGTCCTGCTGGGTTCTCCCTTTGCAATATGACACTGGAGATTGAGTACGAGAGGAAGATGATGGAAGAGAGTGGTGCTGATTCTCCTCAAAGTGTGGAAGATGTCGTAGGAGATGATAAGTCCAAAGAAGAGGATGGAGATGAGCATATCCTTGCTGAGCATCCATCCCTGGCTCCAAACCTCAGCAGGAATGCTGCAGAGCCCAGGCGCACTTCTTGTAGGCGGCGTAGAGCAGGAGGATGGCGCGCAACATCTGTCGGCAAAGGCTGGTGGCCATGTGGGCTTGTGGTTCCCGGAGTCCACGGGGCCAGCGCTGGCGAGAACTGACCACTGGACGAAAGGCCGACGGCTCTGAGGCCCTCAACGAGCCGGTCCAGCGGGGGGCCCGCACAGTCACCCTTCGGCCGAAGACCGTGTCCAGCCCGCGCAGGCGCACCGCTTGGGGCCTCTGCACCCTAGCCGCCTGCCCACGGGCCTCTCCGGCTGCTCCGAAGGTGGGTCCGGTTGACCCCTTGACCCCTGGCTCCAGCACCAGGCTGAGGCCCTGGAAGCAGAGCTGCACCTCCAAGTCAGTGGCTGTAACCGCAGACTCCGGGCTCCGACCTCTTGGAAAGGGGGGCCTGGTGCTGTATGTGGCTCTAGGGGCCGGGCCCCTCAACCACCGCAGGGACTCATCCAGAGGGGAGCGGGGTGCCCACAGCTGGTACCCGCCAGCCATGGCCTCGGACACACGCCCATCCGGCACCTTCGGCGACCCTTTGTGAGCACAGCTGGCTTGGAACCCTCTCATAGAACCACAGGCCCATAGAATCTGAAGAGGACACAATGGCCACCCAACCTAACTCCATTCTACCTGGTGGAATCACACAATCCATGTTGTTGTTGTTGTTCATTCGTTCAGTCGTCTCCGACTCTTCGTGACCTCATGGACCAGCCCACGCCAGAGCTCCCTGCCGGCCATCACCACCCCCAGCTCCTTCACGGTCAGTCCAGTCACTTCAAGGATGCACACAATCCATGCAATCACAGAATCCTAGAGTTGGAAGAAACCTCATGGGCCATTCAGTCCAACCCCATTCTGCCAAGAAGCAGGGATATTGCATTCAAAGCACCCCCGACAGATGCCCATCCAGCCTCTGTTGAAAAGCTTCCAAAGAAGGAGCCTCCACCACACTCCGGGGCAGAGAGTTCCACTGCTGAACGGCTCTCACAGTCAGGAAGTTCTTCCTCATGTTCAGATGGAATCTCCTCTCTTGTAGTTTGAAGCCATTGTTCCGCGTCCTAGTCTCCAGGGAAGCAGAAAACAAGCTTGCTCCCTCCTCCTCCCTGTGGCTTCCTCTCACATATTTATACATGGCCCTTATCATATCTCCTCTCAGCCTTCTCTTCTTCAGGGTAAACATGCCCAGTTCCCTAAGCCGCTCCTCATAGGGCTTGTTCTCCAGACCCTTGATCATTTTAGTCGCCCTCCTCTGGACACATTCCAGCTTGTCAATATCTCTCTTGAATTGTGGTGCCCAGAATTGGACACAATATTCCAGATGTGGTCTAACCAAAGCGGAATAGAGCATGGGGAGCATGACTTCCCTAGATCTAGACACTAGGCTCCTATTGATGCAGGCCAAAATCCCATTAGCTTTTTTTGCCGCCACATCACATTGTTGGCTCATGTTTAACTTGTTGTCCATGAGGACTCCAAGATCTTTTTCACACGTACTGCTCTTGAGCCAGGCATTGTCCCCCATTCTGTATCTTTGCATTTCATTTTTCCTGCCAAAGTGGAGTATCTTGCATTTGTCACTGTTGAACTTCATTTTGTTAGTTTTGGCCCATCTCTCTAATCTGTCAAGATCGTTTTGAATTCTGCTCCTGTCCTCTGGACTATTGGCTCTCCCTCCCAATTTGGTCCCGTCTGCAAACTTGATGATCCTGCCTTCTAGCCCTTCATCTAAGTCATTAATAAAGATGTTGAACAGGACCGGGCCCAGGGCGGAACCCTGCGGCACTCCACTTGTCACTTCTTTCCAAGATGAAGAGGAAGCATTAGTGAGCACTCTCTGTGTTCGTCCACTTAACCAATTCCAGATCCACCTCACCATAGTTTTGCCTAGCCCACATTGGACTAGTTTCCTTGCCAGAAGGTCATGGGGGACCTTGTCAAAGAAGGCCTTCCTGAAATCCAGGTACGCTCCATCCACGGCATCATTCCCCGCATCTACCCAGCTTGTAGCTCTATTGAAGAAAGAGATCCGATGAGTCTGGCATGACTTGTTTTTGATAAATCCATGTTGACTATTAGCAATGACTGCATTTGTTTCTAAGTGTTTGCAGACCGCTTCCTTAACAATCTTTTCCAGAATCTTGCCCGGTATCGACGTGAGGCTGACCGGACGGTAGTTGTTTGGGTCATCCTTTTTTCCCTTCTTGAAGATTGGGACCACATTGGCCCGAGTTACAAACAGACCTCACAGCCTCTTGAGGATGCCTGCCATAGAATCAACAGAACTGCTTGATTAGAAGGCCCTTACTGGGACTCATTAAGCCTCTGGCATTTCCTTACTTCATAATCCATTCAAGTATCCATTGTTTTTCCCTTGTCCCGCCTCCCTCCCTCCAGAGCGGTAGAAACCTTTTCATTGGCCCTGACACACTGCAGCAGCTTCCTGATTGGTCCAGATGCGCCGGTGGCGGACGAGCCTCCTCCCAGCTGTTGGCACGTCAGCCAATCATGACGAAGACCAGCCGGGGGGCGGGCGCAGGAGATTTGAACCATACAACTCTGTATTTCTATAAAAATAGCATTTATTTCTGTAACCACATGCTCTGCTTGGCGAATGATTGCCGCTCTGCATCCTTTTGAGCTGAATCGCAAATAAAACATCTCGGTGGCACTTCCTTCCACTTGGTGAGACCTTTTATTGGGAAAAATCAGGGATTGGGGGCTTCTCTCTGTCTCTCTGTCAGCGTAACGAACTCTTTAAGGAGTCTGATTGGTCTCTGCCTCCTGGCCAAGACCCCTAAATTCCAGCTCTAGAACAATACATTGATTTAGCCTTACACAACATGAAGGAATACAACATACACTCAAAATATCCTTCAGTGCATTTATTTAAGGGCTGAATTTACTATAATTTGGGGTTCAGTCCCTGCTGGGTCCTCCTGGGGTCCCAGTGGCTTCGGAACATCAAAGGGTGTCGTCGTCGTCGCCCTCCGGGAAGGTGGAGGTGTTCGGGAGCAGCTCCTTGTCCCCCTCGCAGGTGCTGGAGGAGGTCTGCTGGCCCCCAGCCCGGCCCCCAGATCCCTCCTCATTCTCATCCTTCTCCATGAGCCCCAGCCAGGCACGTCTTCCATGGGGTCCTCCTCTTCCTCTTCCATGCTGGCGCTCCTGCAAAAAGGAGAAGAAAAAAAGGGGAGACAGAGAAGAAGAAGAGGAGGGGGAAGAAAGAAGTGGGGGAGGAAAAGAGGCAGAGGAGGAGAAGAGGAAGGATGGAGATGGAGATGGAGATGAGATTGCCCACGGACTGCCCTGAGGCGCCAGCAGACTGAGAGTAAACAAACACACAAACAAACAAACAAACATATATATATATAAAGGAGGATAAAGAGAAGAAGACAAAAAAGGAGGAGGAGATGAAGGAGAGGCAGAAGAGGAAGAGGAGGATGGAGATGGAGATGAGATTGCCCACGGACTGCCATGAGGCGCCAGCAGACTGAGAGTAAATAAACAAACAAACAAACAAACATATATATATATAAAGGAGGATAAAGAGAAGAAGACAAAAAAGGAGGAGGAGATGAAGGAGAGGCAGAAGAGGAAGTGGAGGATGGAGATGGAGATGAGATTGCCCACGGACTGCCATGAGGCGCCAGCAGACGGAGAAGTAAACAAACAAACAAACATACATACAAACAAATAAAGGAGGATAAGGCGAAGAAGAGGAAGAAGGAGGAGATGAAGGAGAGGCAGAAGAGGAAGAGGAGGATGGAGATGGAGATGAGATTGCCCACGGACTGCCATGAGGAGCCAGCAGACTGAGAGTAAACAAACACACAAACAAACAAACAAATAACGGAGGATAAGGAGAAGACAAAAAAGGAGGAGGAAGGAGATGGAGAAGAGGAAGGAGATGGGGAAGGGGAAAGGCAAAGGGGTGGGTATGGGGAAGGGGAAAGGGAAGGGGGTGGGGGTGGGGAGGAAGGGATGCAACCTCACTTCTTCGCTGCCCCCCCCCCCTACCTTCCTCCCAGGAGGGCTCCTTGGGACAACTGTGAGCAGAGCCTTTGTCCACCCCATGGCCACCAGGTAGCATCTCCATGCCAACAGAAGGTGGGCTTATTGCCATAGCAACCAGGTGTGTCACAAGGGGCCCCCTCCCCACAGCAGCTTAGGAAGGGCAGACTTCCCTCAGGACAGGGGGAGGGGGGAGGGGGGCAACACACTCTCCCATTGCTTCCCCTGGACCCTGAGTGGGGGTCACCCAAACACCCCACACCTCTGGCTTAGGCAACAGCCGGGAGGCACAGTGGGAGGGGGGAAACAGTGGGCATTTCAACAGAGACCGCGGATAGCGGGGCCGTGCCCGGTGAGGTTCCGCCAAACCCGATTGGCCAGGACAGAGAACAAAGCACTCCGGGTTTAAACAGCAGAGGTTGATCACAGTTTGGCCAAAAGGAATGCAAGGACCGAGTCTCCATTCCAAAATGTACACAAAGCACACCTTCCCAGATAGATAGATAGATAGATAGATAGATAGATAGATAGATAGATAGATAGATATATTTGGCAGTTTTGTCACTTCTGTTCGAGGGACTCAGGCCAGTTTCCAACATCAGTATTACAGTCATTAAAACATCATATTCTACATCACACTAAAACATTAAAATAGCAAAATACAATCCTATAATTACAGTGGTCAGTCGTCATCAAAAATCATTATTCGTCGTCTTCCATCCATTTCACAGGATCATGGCTCATTCGTCGAATGCCAATCCCCAAAGCCAAGTTTTCACCTGTTTCCTGAATGTTAAGATAGAAGTTCTGATCTCCAGTGGAAGGGAGTTCCAGAGTCGAGGGGCCACCACCGAGAAGGCCCTGTCTCTCGTCCCCACCAGCCACACCTGTGAGGCCGGTGGGATCAAGAGCAGGGCCCCTCCAGACGATCTTAGCAATCTTGATGGCTCATAGGGGAGAATATGTTCGGAGAGGTAAATTGGAGGAAATTACAAGATATTTTATACACTTTGACAGCTTTTTAGACTGCCCACGCCTAAAGGTGGGGCAGACATGGCCAATGTTCATTGGAACCAATTGATGCCCCATGAACCCATCTGATGCCCTTCAGAAGGAGAAACATCCTCTGTCTCCCTGTGAGGCTGAATCCCCAAGCCTTCAGATTGATCTCAACTGCAGCAGGGAGTTCCGCAGTTTCCATACTTCTGGACAGCGTGAAGAACCGAGGGTCTGTGGTCAAAGCAGCAGCTTCAACACAAGAACCTTTCTTTTCCTCCTTTATGAACTTAGCCTGCCAATGCAACAATCACCCCAATAAACGAATCCTTTGCTTGCAACTTTTCCTCTCCATAGTGATACATTCTGGAGTGCCTTAAACACTCTCTAACATGAACCTTTCCTTTCCCGAGCCGCAGATCACTGCTGGCTCACCCGGGACGCTCCTACAGCGTCTCGGGGATGCCGAAACTGCGATCCTCTAAACCGCAGATATGGAAACCCATTGGGCCCCCGTATTTGCGGGTCGACGGATCACCTCCAAACCGGTGCCATTGTTTTCCTAGACTAATTTTAAGACCAACTGCTATCTTACTTTTTGCACTCTAACACATGACCCCATGCTCTTGCCAGGTCCTTCCGGCCCTTGATGACATGGGATTTCTAGTTCTCTCCTCTTCTGCAAATGGACTCCAACGCCTCCATGCTCCCTCTGACTCCCATGTGTCCCATGGACTTTTATGAACCTTTTGGACGCTTTTTATCAACTTTTTCCAACTTTCCACAACTTTTATGAACATTTAGAACTTTGTCAACTTCAGGAGGACTCCTGGATCTCCCAGGAAGCCTTCCTGCCAAACCCCTATGGACTTTTTAGGATTTCCACAAAACCTTATGACCTTTTGAGGAACTTTGGAGGGGGGAGGCTGACATGATTTCCCCCTGACCCTGCATGATTTTCTATTCATTGTTTCCCTCCTGTCAGGCCTCCTGCCTCCTCATTGGCTGAGAGGCCGAAGCGGGGAAAGCGCTCTGATTGGCTAGAGTGCAGCTCAGCCAGCCGCGCCTCCCGGCCAGCTGATGACTCCAACCAATCAGCGCGAAGCCGGCTCTGTAAGCTCTGTATTTCCTATAAAAACTGTATAACTTTTTCCAACGAGTCATGTTGGCTCCTGGGCAAATGATTGCGGTCGTCATCCATTCCAGCTGGAATGAATTAAACAACTCGGAGGCAGAAACTGCAATCCTCTGAACCGCGGATATGGAAACCCATTGGGCCCCCGAATCTGCGGGTCGACGGATCACCTCCAAACCAGTGCCATTCTTTTCCTAGACTAATATTAAGACTAACTGCTATCTTACTTTTTGCACTCCAACACATGGCCCCACGCTGCAGCGATATTTGTGCCTCCATTCCACCAATGTCCAGAAGCCTGCCACCCCGGGCAGCCTCCTGCGGTCAGCCCTCAGGACCCCCGGACTCCTGCCAGGTCCTTCCAGCCCTTGATGACATGGGATTTATAGTTCTCTCCTCTTCTGTGAATTTTGTTAGTGGATTAGTGGCCCAGGAAGCATGAAGGGGCTTCCTGAGCCAGGCGAATGGCTGGATGCTGAAAACAGTGGCTTCTCCTTCCTTTTTCAGAATATATATATTATGTAATATAATAAAATTTATATTGTACTATTTTATATAATATATTAATATATGTGATATATATTAAAAATATATTATTTTATATAATATATAATATATATATTAAATATAATATATATATTATATTTTATATAATATTTAGAATTATATAATATATATTATATTATATAACATATATATAATGTAATGTAATATATTTTATTTACTAAATAATAATAATAATGCCCCAAATAATAAATAATAAATAAATGCCACTTCTCCAAAAATGCGCCTCCATTTATTTATTTATCATTATATTACATTACATATAATATATTATATTGTATACAATATAATACGATATACATTATATAATATAATAATATTATATTCAATATAATATAATACATTATATTATATATATTGTATTATATTGTATTATATTATATTATATTATATATTTTGTATTATATTAGATTTTATATTAGATTATATATTATTATTATATATTATATTAGATTATATTATATATTAGATTATATTTTATATTATTATACATTACATTAGATTATATTTTATATTTTATATTATATTATATTATATATTTTGTATTATATTAGATTTTACATTAGATTATATATTATTATTATATATTATATATTATATTATATAATATATTATATTATGTTATGTTATGTTGTTATATTATATTATATTATATTATATTATATTATATTATATATTATATTATATTATATTATATTATATTATATTATATTATATTATATTATATTATATTATATTATATTATATTATATTACATTATATTACGACTCAGGATGATTGACTGTCCCCCAAGCCCCGCCTCCGTGTCTTCCACCCAATCAGGAAGAGGGGGCGTGGCGATAGGCCCGCAGGCGACTCAGGATGACTGACTGTCCCCCAAGCCCCGCCTCCGTGTCTTCCACCCAATCAGGAAGAGGGGGCGTGGCGATAGGCCCGCAGGCGACTCAGGATGACTGACCTTCCCCCAAGCCCCGCCTCCGTGTCTTCCACCCAATCAGGAAGAGGGGGCGTGGCGATAGGCCCGCAGGCGACTCAGGATGACTGACCTTCCCCCAAGCCCCGCCTCCGTGTCTTCCACCCAATCAGGAAGAGGGGGCGTGGCGATAGGCCCGCAGGCGACTCAGGATGACTGACCTTCCCCCAAGCCCCGCCTCCGTGTCTTCCACCCAATCAGGAAGAGGGGGCGTGGCGATAGGCCCGCAGGCGACTCAGGATGACTGACCTTCCCCCAAGCCCCGCCTCCGTGTCTTCCACCCAATCAGGAAGAGGGGGCGTGGCGATAGGCCCGCAGGCGACTCAGGATGACTGTCCCCTAAGCCCCGCCTCCGCGTCGTCCACCCAATCAGGAAGAGGGGGCGTGGCGATAGGCTGGCAGGCGACTCAGGATGACTGACTGTCCCCCAAGCCCCGCCTCCTTGTTGTCCACCCAATCAGGAAGAGGGGGCGTGGCGATAGGCTCGCAGGCGACTCAGGATGACTGTCCCCTAAGCCCCGCCTCCGCGTCGTCCACCCAATCAGGAATAGGGGGCGTGGCGATAGGCTCGCAGGCGACTCAGGATGACTGACTGTCCCCCAAGCCCCGCCTCCTTGTTGTCCACCCAATCAGGAAGAGGGGGGCGTGGCGATAGGCCGCAGGCGACTGAGGATGACTGACTGTCCCCAAGCCCCGCCTCCGAGTGGTCCACCCAATCAGGAAGAGGGGGCGTGGCGATAGGCGGTGTTTCCACTCCGGGGCTTTCCGGCCGCCAGGAGGGAGGACGGGAGGGCTGTTGGAAGTGGCGCATGCGCAGTTGCTCCTCTTCCTCCTGATTGCCGCGAGTTCGAGGCCCGCGTCCGCCTCTTCTCAAGGAAGGAAGCAAGCATGGCGGAGGCGGCTTCCTTTCCGGAGAGGCTCTTCCCGGGGCTCTTCCTGGCGGGGCCGCCCCACCGCGCTGTCACCCGGCCCTCCTCCTTGGCGTCTGGCTGGGGCTCCTATGGGCAAGTGCAGAGGGAGCAGGAAGAGGAAGAGGAAGAGGAAGAAGAGGAGGAAGTGAGCTGAATTATCATTATTGCTATTATCCTCATTATTATTAACAGGGGCACAAGGCTGAGGTGGGAGAAGCAACCCACCAAGGCCTTCCCTTTCCATTGAGAATTGTTGTTGTTGTTGTTGTTGTTATGGCTTCAACTATTTATTTATTTTTGTATACATACATACATACATACAATACATATAACAGATGGCAAGCTGTTTAACCTCAACAGACTGAAAGCCAAAACAAAGGTTACAACATCTGTTATAGAATTCCAGTATGCTGATGACAATGTCATCTATGCGCATTCAGAAGAACTACAGGCCACTCTAAACACCTTCACAGAAGCATATGAGAAGCACGGCCTGTTGTTGAACATCAAGTTAAAGTTCGCCAAAACCCAGGTCACAACAACATCTGTTATAGAAATCCAGTATGCTGATGACAATGTCATCTATGCGCATTCAGAAGAAGAACTACAAGCCACTCTAAACATCTTTTCAGAAGCATATTAGAAGCTCGGCCTGTCATTGAACATCAAGAAAACCAAAGTGCGCCAAAACCAAGGTCACAACAACATCTGTTATAGAACTCCAGTATGCTGATGACAATGTCATCTGTGCACATTCAGAAGAAGAACTACAGGCCACTCCAAACACTTTCTCAGAAGCATATGAGAAGCTCGGCCTGTCATTGAACATCCTTCGACAATACCATTTAAACACCTTTGCAGAAGCATACGAGAAGCTCGGCCTGTCATTGAACATCAAGAAAACCAAAGTGCGCCAAAACCAAGGTCGCAACAACATCTGTTATAGAACTCCAGTATGCTGATGACAATGTCATCTGTGCACATTCAGAAGAACTACAGGCCACTCTAAACACTTTCGCAGAAGCATATGAGAAGCTCGGCCTGTCATTGAACATCAAGAAAACCAAAGTGCGCCAAAACCAAGGTCGCAACAACATCTGTTATAGAACTCCAGTATGCTGATGACAATGTCATCTGTGCACATTCAGAAGAAGAACTACAAGCTACTCTAAACACTTTCGCAGAAGCATATGAGAAGCTTGGCCTGTCGTTGAACATCAAGAAAATGAAAGTGCGCCAAAACCAAGGTCACAACAACATCTGTTATAGAACTCCAGTATGCTGATGACAGCGTCATCTGTGCGCATTCAGAAGAAAACTTACAAACCACTCTAAACACCTTCGCAGAAGCATATGAGAAGCTCGGCCTGTCATTGAACATCAAGAAAACCAAGATGCGCCAAAACAAAGGTCACAACAACATCTGTTATAGAACTCCAGTATGCTGATGACAATGTCATCTGTGCACATTTAGAAGACCTACAAGCCACTCTAAACACCTTTGCAGAAGCATACAAGAAGCTTGGCCTGTCATTAAACATTGAGAAAACCAAAGTGCTCTTCCAGCACTTCCCTCCCCAAATGCCAGAAATATTTATTTATTTGTTTGTTTGTTTACTATATTTGTATACCGCCCTTCTCAGCCCTTACACAACTCAGGGCTGTTTACAAATGGCAATGATTCAATGCCCAAAAACAACATAAAACATTTAGAAACATTAACACATAATATAAAAACATAACAGGAATACTAAAAGCATACATCATTTGCGTCTCCTAATAAAAACAAAACTTAATGGCATAACATTAGAAAATGTGGACCATTTCCGCTACCTTGGCAGCCACCTCTCCACCAAAGTCAACATTGATACCGAAATACAATACCGCCTGAGCTCTGCGAATGAAGCAGAGAGTGTTTGAGGATCGGGACATCCGTAGGGAGACCAAGGTGCTTGTAGATAAACCCACTGCCCTCCCAACCCTTCTATACGCCTGCGAGACGTGGACTGTCTACAGACGTCAACATTGACACTGAAATACAACACTGCCTGAGCTCTGCGAGTGCAGCATGTTTCCGAATGAAGCAGAGAGTGTTTGAGGACCAGGACATCCGTAGGGAGACCAAGGTGCTTGTTTATAAAGCTATTGTCCTCTCAACACTGCTATACGCCTGCGAGATGTGGACTGTCTACAGATGTCAACATCAACACTGAAATACAACACTGCCTGAGCTCTGAGAGTGCAGCATTTTTCCGAATGAAGCAGAGAGTGTTTGAGGACTGGGACATCTGTAGGGAGACCATGGGGCTTGTTTATAAAGCTATTGTCCTCCCAACCCTGTTATACGCCTGCGAAACGTGGACTGTCTACAGCCGTCAACATATACACTGAAATACAACACCGCCTGAGCTCTCTGCATGCAGCATTTTTCCAAATGAAGCAGAGAGTGTTTGAGGACCAGAACATCCATAGGGAGACCAAGGGGCTTGTTTACAAAGATATTTTCCTCCCAACCCTGCTCTACGCCTGCGAGACGTGGACTGTCTACAGACATCTCATGCAACTCCTGGGACGATTCCATCAGCGCTGTCTCTGGAAAATCCTGCAAATCGCTCATAGAAGGCACAGATTCATGTATATACACCGACTGAGCTCTGCAAGTGCAGCATTTTTCTAAATGAAGCAGAGAGTGTTTGAGGACCGGGACATCCATAGGGAGACCAAGGAGCTTGTTTATAAAGCTATTGTCCTCCCAACCCTTCTATATGCCTGCGAGATGTGGACTGTCTACAGACGTCAACACCGCCTGAGCTCTGCGAGTTCAGCATTTTTCCATATGAAGCAGAGAGTGTTTGAGGACCGGGACATCTGTAGGGAGACCAAAGGGCTTGTTGATAAAGCCATTGTCCTCCCAACCCTGCTATACGCCTGCGAAACGTGGACTGTCTACAGATGTCACATGCAACTCCTGGAACGATTCCATCAGTGCTGCCTCTGAAAAATCCTGCAAATCTCTTGGAAAGACAAGCGACAAACGTCAGCGTGCTGGAAGAAGCAAAGACCACCAGTATTGAAGCGATGGTCCTCTGCCATCAACTCCGCTGGACTGAATGCCACATTGTCTGAATGCCCAAAGCAGTTGCTCTACTCCGAACTCAAGAACGGAAAACGGAATGTTGGCGGACAGGAAAAGAGATTGAAAGATGGGCTCAAAGCCAACCTTAAAAACTCTGGCGGAGACACTGAGAACTGGGAAGCCTTGGCCGTTGAGTGCTCCAGCTGGAGGTCAGCTGTGACCAGCAGTGCTGCAGAATTTGAAGAGGCACGAAAGGAGGGCGAAAGAGAGAAACGTGTGAAGAGGAAGGCCTTCCACCTGGAAACCGATGCCCTCACTGTGGGAGAAGATGCAGATCAAGATCCACAGTCACCTACGGACCCACCGCCAGGACACTACACTTGGAGGACCATCATCCTCGGACTACGAGGGATCACCTAAGTAAGCAAGCACAATATCAGTCTTATATATTGTACTTTACCATTATGTTGTAATATTATTAGTAATATTATATGTACTATAAAATATATAATTATAATATTGCATTATTATTATCATTAATATTATATTGTTAGCTACAGATACAGAATGGGGGACAATGCCTGGCTCGAGAGCAGGACGTGTGAAAAAGATCTTAAACATGAGCCAACATGAGCCAACAATGTGATGTGGCGGCAAAAAAAGCCAATGGGATTTTGGCCTGCATCAATAGGAGCCTAGTGTCTAGATCTAGGGAAGTCCTGCTCCCCATGCTCTATTCTGCTTTGCTTAGACCACATTATCTAGAATATTGTGTCCCATTCTGGGCTCCGCAATTCAAGAGAGATATTGACTCTAAGCTGGAATGTGTCCAGAGGAGGGCGACTAAAATGATCAAGGGTCTGGAGAACAAGCCCTATGAGGAGCGGCTTAGGGAACTGGGCATGTTTAGCCTGAAGAAGAGAAGGCTGAGAGGGGATATGATAGCCATGTATAAATATGTGAGAGGAAGCCACAGGGAGGAGGAGGGAGCAAGCTTGTTTTCTGCTTCCTTGGAGACTAGGACGCAGTGGAACAATGGCTTCAAACTACAAGAGAGGAGATTCCATCTAAACATTAGGAAGAACTTCCTGACTGTGAGAGCCGTTCAGCAGTGGAACTCTCTGCCCCAGAGTGTGGTGGAGGCTCCTTCTTTGGAAGCTTTTAAGCAGAGGCTGGATGGCCATCTGTCAGGGGTGATTTGAATGCAATATTCCTGCTTCTTGGCAGAATGGGGTTGGACTGGATGGCCCAGGAGGTCTCTTCCAACTCTTTGATTCTATGATTCTATTTAGTTTTAATAGCTGGTCCTCAGCCCCCTCTTTCCCCTCTTTTGCAGCCGAGGTTCATCCCCCGCCACAGGAAGGCGCGCCTGGAGACCTGGAAGCCCGCCACGGCCGCCCCGCTGCCCCTCAAGCCCCCCAACGCAGGTGAGGAGCCCCCCATTTGCCCTATTGGGAAGGACCTTTCCTGTACCCCTGCTTCTAGTGGCTTCCTCGGCCTCTTGCTTTTGTGTTGCAGGCTGCAGGATCCCGGCCGTGCCCCCCGAGGACGTCCTGCACTTGGACCACATCCCGCCAAGCAGCACCAGCGCTCGGGCCACACTGGACTTCACGGGGCAGGTAGCTGCAAGGAGCGCACTATTGGCTCCCGTCTCGTGCACCATTGAAACGAATGCAGAACTCCATTTGCAAAACCCGGAAACAAAACATAAATATTTACTGCAAAATGTCAACGAAGAGCAGCAAAAAGTGCGCTCTTTGTAATTAGGCAGCTTGCTTGGAACACCAAAGCTTCCCTCAACAGAAAAGAAAACCTTGGGGTGCATAGATGATGTAGAATGAATCCATTTTAATTACTTTGGTTCAATAATAATAATAATAATAATAATAATAATAATAATCTGGCTACCAGTATTAAAAAACTCTAAAATTATAACAGCTAAACAACAGAGAGGAAAAAACCAGGCACAGATTAACACCTCCCAGCAACAGATTTTCCCAGGCTCAGGCAGGCCTTCAAATGCTAATGAAGGTGATCAGCTAAACATTCACACCTAAGTGCAGCAGGGAAGAGCTCCTTGCCCCACCCCAACCATTCCACAGATATATAAACCCATTTTTCCTACTTCCAACAGACCTCACAACCTCTGAGGATGCTTGCCATAGATGCAGGCGAAACGTCAGGAGAAATGCCTCTAGAACATGGCTCTATAGCCCGAAAAAACCCACAAGAACCTAGTGATTCCAGCCATGAAAGCCTTCGACAATACATATTTTATTTTTATTATTTTTATTATTTTATTATATTTATTATTAATATTTATTATTTATTATAATAATACAAATATTATTATTATTATTATATTTTTATTATTTTTATTATTTTATTATATTTATTATTATATCTTATTATTTATTGTAATAATAATAAAAATATTATAATAATTAATTATTTTATTTTATTATTTATTATTTTATTACATTTATTATTATATTATTATTGTAATAATAATAAAAATATTATTATTATTATATTTTTATTTTTTGTTATTTTATTATATTTATTATTATTATATCTTATTATTTATTGTAATAATAATAATTAATAATTTTATTTTATTATTTATTGTTTTATTATATTTATTATTATATTATTATTGTAATAATAATAAAAATATTATAATTATTATTTTATTATTTATTTTTTTATTATATTTATTATTATTATATTTTATTATTTATTGTAATAATAATAATAATAATAATAATAATAATAATAATTTTATTTATCGTCGAAGGTTTTCATGGCCGGAATCCATGGGTTGTTGTAGGTTTTTCCGGGCTATATGTCCATGTTCTGGAGGCAATTTTTCTCCTAACGTTTCGCCTGCATCTGTGACCTCTGAGGATGCTTGCCATAGATGCAGGTGAAACGTCAGGAGAAAAATTGCCTCCAGAACATGGCCATATAGCCCGGAAAAACCTACAACAACCCATTTTATTTATCTTCCTCCACCATCTCCCCAAAGGGGACTTGGGGCAGCTTACATGAGGCCAAGCCCAACAGCATATTACACTAAATACGATTCAATGCTATGGAATCATGGCGGCTGTAGTTTTGCAAGGTATTAACCCTTCTCTGCTAAAGAAGAGCAATGCCTTACCAAACTGCAGATCCCAGCATTGCATAGCATTGAACTCTGGCCATTGCATTAGAGATTATTATTACTATTATTATTATTATTATTTATTATATTTTATTATTTATTATTATATTTTATTATTTCTTATTTATAATAATAATAATAAAATATAACAACAACAATAATAATAATAAACTTTATTTATACCCCGCCACCATCTCCCCAGCAGTACCTATTGATTTACTCATGTTGTTGTTGTTCATTCGTTCAGTCGTCTCCAACTCTTCGTGACCTCATGGACCAGCCCACGCCAGAGCTCCCTGTCGGCCGTCACCACCCCCAGCTCCCTCAAGGTCAGTCCAGTCACTTCAAGGATGCCATCCATCCATCTTGCCTTTGGTCGGCCCCTCTTCCTTTTGCCTTCCACTTTCCCCAGCATCATTCCCTTCTCTAGGCTTGGCTGTCTCCTCATGATGTGGCATTCAAAGGACTTCCGCTTTGTCTCTAGTCTCCTTCCCTCCAGTGAGCTTTAGTTGGGCTTTATTTCCTGGAGGATGGACTGGTTGGATCTTCTCGCAGTCCAAGGCACTCTCAGCACTTTCCTCCAACACCACAGCTCAAAAGCACCTCTCTTCCTTCCCTCAGCCTTCCCTCAGGTCCAGCTCTCACATCCGTAGGTGACTACAGGGAAGACCATGGCTTGGACTAGGCAATGGATCTTGGTTGCCAGTCTGATGTCTCTACTCTTCACTATTTCATCGAGATTGGACATTGCTCTCCTCCCAAGAAGGAAGGGCCTTCTGATTTCCTGGCCACAGTCTGCATCTGCACTCATCTTTGTGCCTAGAAATACAAAGTCTGTCATGGCCTCCACGGTTTCTCCATCTATTTTCCAGCTGTCAATCATTCTTGTTGCCATCATCTTGGTTTTTTTTATGTTTATCTGCAACCCGGCTTTTGCGCTTTCTTCTTTCACCTTGATTAGAAGGCTCCTCAGCTCCTCCTCGCTTTCGGCCATCAGAGTGGTGTCATCTGCATATCTGAGGTTGTGAATGTTTCTTCCAGCTGTTTTCACCCCAGCTTTGCATTCCTCCAGCCCCGCACATCCTCGCATGATGTGTTCTGCATACAAGTTAAAAAGGTTGGGTGGGAGGATGCAGCCTTGCCGGACGCCTTTCCCAATCTTGAACCCGTCTCCTGTTCCGTGGGCAGTTCTGACTGTGGCTCCTTGGTCCTTGTACAGATTCCTCAGGAGAGAGGGAAGGGGGCTTGGGATGCCCATCCCACCAAGAACTTGCCACCATTTATGATGATCCACACAGTCAAAGGCTTTAGAATAGTCAATGAAGCAGAAATAGATGTTTTTCTGAAACTCCCTGCCTTTCTCCATTCTCCAGCATCCGGATATTGGCAATCTGGTCTCTGGTTCCTCTGCCTTTTCTAAACCCAGCTTGAACATCTGGCCACTCTCGCTCCATGTATTGCTGGAGTCTTCCTTGCAGGATCTTGAGCATTACCTTACTGATTTACTCATATTTGCATATATTTTTACTGCTAGGTTGCCAGAAGCTGGGGCTAACAGCGGGAGCTCACCCGCTTCCTGGATTCAAACCTGCAACCTTTCAGAGTCGGTGGGCAAGAGGAAGTGGCCTGTAGGATTTCCTGGTGTACCAACTGTTGTTATTATTATTAGTAGGCATGGGCAATCCATGGTTCTAAATGATAGTAATAATAATAATAATAATAATAATAATAATAATAATAGCTTCTAAAGTGTTGATAAAGCTTGTGCTTTGCTTCTAAAGTGCTGCTAAAGTTCTGGTGGTGAAAATTTCAGAACTCTAACAAAACTTTCAAAATTTCATTATTATTTTGTTGTTGGGGATTTTTACGACAGAACCAATTCTGAGCTGCCGCTTATAACCAAATTTTGAAAGTTTTGTTGGAATTCTGAAATTTTCACCACCAGAACTTTAGCAACACTTTAGAAGCAAAGCACCAGCGCCCTCTAGTTTTGTAAGTACTTTAGAACCACTTAGAACCATGGATTGCCCATGCCTAATTATTAGCCCTCATAGAATCATAGAATCATAGAATCAAAGAGTTGGAAGAGACCTCCTGGGCCATCATCCAGTCCAACCCCATTCTGCCAAGAAGCAGGAATATTGCATTCAAATCACCCCTGACAGATGGCCATCCAGCCTCTGCTTAAAAGCTTCCAAAGAAGGAGCCTCCACCACACTCCCTCCGGGGCAGAGAGTTCCACTGCTGAACGGCTCTCACAGTCAGGAAGTTCTTCCTCATGTTCAGATGGAATCTCCTCTCTTGTAGTTTGAAGCCATTGTTCCATTGTGTCCTAGTCTCCAAGGAAGCAGAAAACAAGCTTGCTCCCTCCTCCTCCCTGTGGCTTCCTCTCACATATTTATACATGGCTATCATCATATCTCCTCTCAGCCTTCTCTTCTTCAGGCTAAACATGCCCAGCTCCTTAAGCCGCTCCTCATAGGGCTTGTTCTCCAGACCCTTGATCATTTTAGTCGCCCTCCTCTGGGCACATTCCACCTTAGAGTCAATATCTCTCTTGAATTGTGGTGCCCAGAATTGGACACAATATTCCAGGTGTGGTCTAACCAAAGCAGAATAGAGGGGTAGCATGACTTCCCTAGATCTGGACACTATGCTCCTATTGATGCAGGCCAAAATCCCATTGGCTTTTTTTGCCGCCACATCACATTCCTGGCTCATGTTTACCTTCCTCCCCATGAGGACTCCAAGATCTTTCTCACACGTACTGCTCTCAAGCCAGGCATTGTCCCCCATTCTGTATCTTTGCATTTCGTTTTTTCTGCCAAAGTGGAGTCTCTTGCATTTGTCACTGTTGAACTTCATTGTGTTAGTTTTGGCCATTCATCTCTCTAATCTGTCAAGATCCCCGTGAATCCTGCTCCTGTCCTCTGGACTATTGGCTATCCCTCCCAATTTGGTGTCATCTGCAAACTTAATGATCATGCCTTCTAGCCCTTCATCTAAGTCATTAATAACTCCCTCCAGGTGTTTTGGACTCCTACCGGCTGTTAGGAATTGTGGGAGTTGTAGTCCAAACTTCTGCTATAGATGGAAGCCTTTTTGATGCTCCTTCTCCGTGTGTCCCTGCAGCTGGGCTCCCTCTTCTTGGACCATCCAGATGTGGCCTTTGGCTCCATGGGGAGGCTCCTCCAGGAGAACTTCTTCCTTGGAAACTCCAGTGTCTCCGTGAGTAGCATCAGACATTATTATTACTATTGCTATTACTATTATATCTCTTACCTACCTCTCCTCGTGGCCCAGAATTAATATTTAGTGGGATTACTAATGCACGTGTATACTGTACGTGAGCATTGGTGCAGGGACCGCAATGTATCCGCTGTTGCACTCCAGAACAGGAATGAGCCCCTCTGACTATAAACACACCACACGTTGAGTGAAGGAACAATCCTCTTTATTGAAGCTTAGCAAAAAAGCCAGTAGAAATAAATGCTTGTAAAGATGGATAGGATTCCAAAAAGCAATAAGGCATTCAAAGGCAGCAAGAAGACACAGCGTCCAAACGTAGCAGTCAAAAGCAATGTCCAAAAATCATGAAAATATAATCCAAGGTAATGATTATCCAGACAGGAATCAACCAAGAAGCAAGAACAGACCAGATGCTGCTAGTCAAGTTGAAAGGCTAGAAAAAACCATAAAGACGAGATCACATGAACAGGAATTCCATGAGGCTTGTGCTTGGTTTCCAAATAGTGCCTGATCTGACAAGATTTTCTAAAGGCAAACCTTAAATCCCAAAAACTGGTTTCATTTTTTTTTCATTTCAGTCTTTGACCTTATCTGATGAATTCTTTTGGATCTACGTAAACATTGGGCCTCTTGTCCATTCTAGCTAATCTCCAGCCGCCGACTCTGCTTATCTGACTCCTCATGAACTTGACCAGGTGTCAGACTGTTTTCCAAACTAGAATCTGGAGAGCTCACAGGCGGAGGGAGTACACCTTCTTCCCAAGGCCTGACAGGAACATTCTCATGAGAATCTGCCCTTTGCACCGAAGCCTCCCTGTCAGTGTCGGCATGAAACTCACTGACCGAAGTGTCTCCATCTTGCACCTCAGAGTCAGTCCCAGCATCCCCCACATCAGAAGCAACAGGGGACTGACTTCCTTCCTCATTACCCACATCAGACACAGAAACATCAGGAGACTGAAACACAGTCACAGGCTCAAGCACAGGCTGAGTCCCAACATCTGCCCCCAAACTGGAAAAAGGGAGAGATTGTTGCCCTAGACCCTTGAAGCCTCTTCTCGCCACAAACCACACACTAGGTAGATAATCCAATGTAAGAGTTTATTAGAAACAGTACTGTTCCCTCACTTATAGCGGGTGTTACTTCCAGGACCACCCACATTACAACACATGCACAAAACCACATATATATATATGCAAATACACACATATGCACACATATACACACAAAACACATATACACAGAATGGGCCACAGCAACGTGTGGCAGGGGGTGGCTAGTTGGTTATATTTTTGCAAAAAGAGGCCACTTGATGTATCTTGCCCATTGTCTTTTGGAAAGGCATGACCTTTTAGAGATCATAACCTTTTGGGAAACCAGAAATCTCCGTAGTCTTTTGGAAATATGACCCTTTTGGAGATTAATTGCCATTCACACTATTTGGAATAATCATAACCCTTTTGTAAAGTATGACCTTCCTGAGAAGAGTTAAATGCTCGTTTGAGTGAATCGTCTCCTTAGTGGTAAATATCCGCTAGCATTCGTGCAAGGCAAATTAGGTTTCTCAGTTGTTAGACTGATAGACCTGGTTATCTCTCTGAACTGTTAGGCCCGTCGCAAACTAGGTTTCTGCTGGAGAAATCCTTGCTAGCAAGTCCCTGACGTCATGAGCCTGCGCCTCTCTCCCCGCCCCTTTCTCCGCCCCTTTCTCTTTGCGAGCGTGGTTTTTCCTTTGCTAGGGCAGCATTGCCCGCATTTTCTCTCAGTTGAATTCAGCCAACTGAGAGAAAATGCGAGCAATGCTGCCCTAGCAAAGGAAAAACCACGCTCGCATGGAGAAAGGGGCAGAGAAAGGGGCGGGGTGAGAGGCGGAGTCTCGTGACGTCAGGGACATGCTTGCAAGGTTTTCTCTCGCAGGAACAGAGTTTGCGACGGCTCTTAGGAACAAAGATGTGCCGATGCACAAAATATAGAGCAGAACTTCAGAAGTGTTATTTCAGTTACCCAAACAACATCTATGGTGGCGGAAACACGTTTGTTTTGGATGTCTGAAAACCCTTTCTTCTGCCTCCTCCCCGCAGGTCAAGTCGCAAGGTAAAGTCTGCTGTGTGGCCCGCATCCTGAAGGACCTGGACAAACAGCCCTGCAGCTCCAGGTCGGTGCCTCTTCCTGCCTGTCATAGGCAACACGAGTGGGTGGGCAACAAAGAGGCTCCTGAATCCTCTTCAGTTGGGATTTATTCCACTTTCACCAGTTGCAGGGACTCACAAACACTTGCAGAGGGAGGGAAAAGAGTCTGCGTTGCTGTGAGTTTTCTGGGCTGTCTGGCTCTGTTCCAGCAGCATTCTCTCCTGATGTTTCACCTGCATCTGTGGCTAATGGCATCTTTAGACGTCTGTTGCTAGTGAGGCAAGTGGAGTGTGTATATATCCCTTTGGAATGATGTCCAGGGTGGGAGAAAGAACCCTTGTCTGTTGGAAGCAAATGTGAGAGTTGCAGTTAGCCGCCAATAATAATAATAATAACAATAACAACAACAACAACAACAACACTTTATTTGTACCCCGCTACCACCATCTCCCCAAGGGACTCGGTGTGGCTTACATGAGACCAAGCCCAAACACAACAATACAAACAATAAACAACAGTACAAGCAATTAAAAATTTAAAAAACATAGACAATAAAAATATATAACATTATCAATAAGACAACACACAATTAAAACAGTGGGAAGGCCGAATGTACAGTTAAAATTGGAAATAATGATGGGACATAGACGAAAAGGAGATAGCATTGAGTAGCCATGAAGCTGCAAAGTCAATCAGTGAGGGTCTCTGCATAGGGGTAGCCTGGCTGTTGTTGCCTGAGGGATCCTCTGGAAAGTGTGGACTGGCACTTGATCGCTTGTGGGCTGGAGTTCTCCTGTTTCCTTATTTACTGTCTTGATTCTGGTGGTTTTAAATGCCGGTAGCCGTATTTTGCTCTTTTTCGTGGTTTCCTCCTTTCTGTTGAAATTGTCAATAATAATAATAATAATAATAATAATAATAATAGTAATTATTATTATTATTATTATTATTATTATTATAGACACTTGGGAAGTGTCCAACGTGGGATCCAATACAACAGCCATCAAAGTGTCTGCTGTGGACTCATCTTGTGCTGTTTCAAATAATAATAATCATAGTCATAATAATAATAATAATAATAATAATAATAATAATAGAATCCTAAGAGACCTCCTGGGCCATCATCCAGTCCAACCCCATTCTGCCAAGAAGCAGGAATATTGCATTCAAAGCACCCCTGACAGATGGCCATCCAGCCTCTGCTTAAAAGCCTCCAAAGAAGGAGCCTCCACCACACTCCGGGGCAGAGAGTTCCACTGCTGAACGGCTCTCACAGTCAGGAAGTTCTTCCTCATGTTCAGATGGAATCTCCTCTCTTGTAGTTTGAAGCCATTGTTCCATTGCGTCCTAGTCTCCAAGGAAGCAGAAAACAAGCTGGCTCCCTCCTCCTCCTCCCTGTGGCTTCCTCTCACATATTTATACATGGCTCTCATCATATCCCCTCTCAGCCTTCTCTTCTTCAGGCTAAACATGCCCAGTTCCCCAAGCCGCTCCTCATAGGGCTTGTTCTCCAGACCCTTGATCATTTTAGTCGCCCTCCTCTGGACACATTCCAGCTTAGAGTCAATATCTCTCTCGAATTGTGGTTCCCAGAATTGGACACAATATTCCAGATGTGGTCTAACCAAAGCAGAATAGAGGGGTAGCATTACTTCCTTAGATCTAGACACTAGGCTCCTCTTGATGCAGGCCAAAATCCCATTGGCTTTTTTTGCCGCCACATCACATTGTTGGCTCATGTTTAACTTGTTGTCCACGAGGACTCCAAGATCTCCTGATGTTTCACCTGCATCTGTGGCTAATGGCATCTTTAGAGGTCTGTTGCTAGTGAGGCAAGTGGAGTGTGTATATATCCCTGTGGAATGATGTCCAGGGTGGGAGAAAGAACCCTTGTCTGTTGGAAGCAAATGTGAGAGTTGCAGTTAGCCAGCTTGAATAATAATAATAATAATAATAATAACAACAACAACAACAACAACAACACTTTATTTGTACCCTGCTACCATCTCCCCAAGGAACTCGGTGTGGCTTACATGAGGCCAAGCCCAAATACAACAATACAGACAATAAACAACAGTACAAGCAATTAAAAATTTAAAAAACATAGACAATAAAAATATACATTATCACTAAGACAACACACAATTAAAACAGTGGGAAGGCCAAATGTACAGTTAAAATTGGAAATAATGATGGGACAGAGACGAAAAGGAGATAGCATTGAGTAGCCATGAAGCTGCAAAGTCAATCAGTGAGGGTCTCTGCTTAGGGTTAGCCTGGCTGTTGTTGCCTGAGGGATCCTCTGGAAAGTGTGGACTGGCACTTGATCGCTTGTGGGCTGGAGTTCTCCAGTTTCCTTATTTACTGTCTTGATTCTGGTGGTTTTAAATGCCGGTAGCCGTATTTTGCTCTTTTTCGTGGTTTCCTCCTTTCTGTTGAAACTGTCATAGAATCCTAGAATCCTAGAGTTGGAAGAGACCTCCTGGGCCATCATCCAGTCCAACCCCATTCTGCCAAGAAGCAGGAATATTGCATTCAAAGCACCCCTGACAGATGGCCATCCCACCTCTGTTTAAAAGCCTCCAAAGAAGGAGCCTCCACCACACTCCCTCTGGGTAAGGCAGAGAGTTCCACTGCTGAACGGCTCTCACAGTCAGGAAGTTCTTCCTCATGTTCAGATGGAATCTCCTCTCTTGTAGTTTGAAGCCATTGTCCCATTGCGTCCTAGTCTCCAGTAAAGCAGAAAGGAAGCTTGCTCCCTCCTCCTCCCTGTGGCTTCCTCTCACATATTTATACATGATTATCATATCTCCTCTCAGCCTTCTCTTCTTCAGGCTAAACATGCCCAACTCCTTAAGCCGCTCCTCATAGGGCTTGTTCTCCAGACCCCTTCCTCTCACATATTTATACATGGCCCTCATCATATCTCCTCTCAGCCTTCTCTTCTTCAGGCTAAACATGCCCAGCTCCTTACGCCGCTCCTCATAGGGCTTGTTCTCCAGACCTTTTATCATTTTAGTCGCTCTCCTCCGGAGTGTGTATATATCCCTGTGGAATAAGGCCTGTTGACCGGCCAATTCAAGGTGCAAGTTCTCACCTACAAAGCCCTAAATGGTTTGGGACCCGCCTACCTGCGTGGCCGTATCTCCCTCCATGAACCACCTCGGGCCCTCCGATCCTCTGGGGAGGTCCTGTTCCATAATATTATTATTTGGGTCCTCCTTCTCCAAAGCTGCACGGTATGCGATAGACTCCTGCTTATTGCACGGTACTCATACAAGCAACAACAGCCAGGCGACCTCTAGGCAGATACCCTCACTGGTTGTTTTTGCAGCTCCATGGCTACTCAATGCTATTCAAGCTGCTAATTGCAAGATTCACACTTTGCTTTGAAGAGACAAGGGTTCTTTCTCCCACCCTGGACATTATTCCACAAGTACATATGCACTCTACTTGCTTAACTCCCTCGGAGGATGCTTGCCACAAATGCAGGTGAAACGTCATAGAATCATAGAATTTCATAGAATCATAGAATCAAAGAGTTGGAAGAGACCTCCTGGGCTATCATCCAGTCCAACCCCATTCTGCCAAGAAGCAGGAATATTGCATTCAAATCACCCCTGACAGATGGCCATCCAGCCTCTGCTTAAAAGCTTCCAAAGAAGGAGCCTCCACCACACTCCCTCCGGGGCAGAGAGTTCCACTGCTGAATGGCTCTCACAGTCAGGAAGTTCTTCCTCATGTTCAGGTGGAATCTCCTCTCTTGTAGTTTGAAGCCATTGTTCCATTGCGTCCTAGTCTCCAAGGAAGCAGAAAACAAGCTTGCTCCCTCCTCCTCCCTGTGGCGTCCTCTCACATATTTATACATGGCTCTCATCATGTCTCCTCTCAGCCTTCTCTTCTTCAGGCTAAACATGCCCAGCTCCTTAAGCCGCTCCTCATAGGGCTTGTTCTCCAGACCCTTGATCATTTGAGTCGCCCTCCTCTGGACACATTCCAGCTTGTCAATATCTCTCTTGAATTGTGGTGACCAGAATTGGACACAATATTCCAGGTGTGGTCTAACCAGAGCAGAATAGAGCATGGGGAGCATGACTTCCCTAGATCTAGACACTATGCTCCTCTTGATGCAGGCCAAAATCCCATTGGCTTTTTTTGTCACCACATCACATTCCTGGCTCATGTTCACCTTCCTGTCCACGAGGACTCCAAGATCTTTTTCACACGTACTGCTCTCAAGCCAGGCCTTGTCCCCCATTCTGTCTCTTTGCATTTCGTTTTTCCTGCCAAAGTGGAGTATCTTGCATTTGTCCCTGTTGAACTTCATTTTGTTAGTTTTGGCCATTCATCTCTCTAATCTGTCGAGATCCCTTTGAATCCTGCTCCTGTCCTCTGGACTATTGGCTCTCCCTCCCAATTTGGTGTCGTCTGCAAACTTGATGATCCTGCCTTCTCGCCCTTCATCTATTCAAGCTGCTAATTGCAAGATTCACACTTTGCTTTGAAGAGACAAGGGTTCTTTCTCCCACTCTGGACATTATTCCACAAGTGCATATGCACTCTACTTGCTTCACTCCCTCTGAGGATGCTTGCCACAAACGCAGGTGAAATGTCAGGAGAGAATGCTGCTGGAACATGGCAATGCAGCCCGGAAAATTCAACAGCACCCAATGATTCCAGCCATGAAACCCTTTGACAACATGAGAGGAGAAATATCTATGATAGAGTGTCATCTCCCAGGCTTCACTCTCTCTCTCTCTCTCTCTCCGCCTTGCAGCTGCACCCGCTTTGCTTCCCGGCACCGCTTGCGCCTGGTGGCCAACCTGTGGCGGGACTGGCTCTTCGAGGTGCCGCTGGTGCCGGTGGCCGAGGGCGTGCACCAGGACCTGGCCCAGCGCTGGAGGGGCCTCTCCTTCGAGGACCGGCCTGCGGGGGGGGCCCTGGCCTGGCTGGACGGCCCCCTCGCCCACAAGGGATGCCTGGTCCACCCGGCCGGAGAGGCCATCAACCGGCTCTGTATCCTTCCTGCAATTTGGGGTGGGGGGGCGGGGCATCGCTTGCGGTCTGGAGTCCTCCTCTTTCCTTATTTACTCTCTTGATTTTGGTCTTTCGCTATTCATTTGTTAATGTATATACAAGGGTTGAATGAAAAGTAATGCCTCCACCTTTGTAACTCCAACAGATGGCAGTCCTGGTATGCGAGAGGTACTGGCTTGTTCAGTAGCCTCTCCTCTACCATTCCATTTTGGTGGGAAGCCTTAGCATTGAACGGTTGTGTTGTTAAAGTGAAAAGTAATGCCTCCACCTTCGTAACTCCTCAACAGATGGCAGTACTGGTATTTGGCAGATACTGGCTTGTTCAGTAGCCTCTCCTCTACCATTCCATTTTGGTGGGAAGCCTTAGCATTGAACGGTTGTGTCGTTAAAGTGAAAAGTAATGCCTCCACCTTCGTAGCTCCTCAACAGATGGCAGTACTGGTATTTGGCAGGTACTGGCTTGTTCAGTAGACTCTCCTCTACAGTTCCATTTTGGCAGGAAGCCTTAGCATTGAACGGTTGTGTTGTTAAAGTGCCAAGTATGGAACCCTGTGCAGATGGTCGGTCAATGTGACTTAAGCAACGTATGTGGCAGGTACTGGCTTGTTCAGTAGACTCTCATCTACAGTTCCATTTTGGTGGGAAGCATTATCATTGAACGGTTGTGTTGTTAAAGTGCAAAGTATGAAGCCCTGCACAGACGGTCGGTCAATGTGACTTAAGCAACGTGAATTTTCAAGCATAATTGGCATTTCATAAGAACACGTGGCCTTTTGCAGTTGACAGACTGGGTTTTTGTCGATGTTTATTGTTTCCAAATGCCGGCTGAGATCTTTTGGCATGGCACGCAGTGCGCCCATCACCACTGGGACCGCCTGTGGCTGGTTTATGCCACTTTATTATGGAATTATTATTATTATTATTATTATTATTATTATATGAAAAGTAATGCCTCCACCTTCGTAACTCCTCAACAGATGGCAGTACTGGTATGCGGAAGTTACTGGCTTGTTCAGTAGCCTCTCCTCTACCGTTCCATTTTGGCAGGAAGCCTTAGCATTGAACGGTTGTGTTGTTAAAGTGCGAATTATGGAACCCTGCGCAAACGGTCGGTCAATGCAACTTAAGCAACGCATGCGGCAGGTACTGGCTTGTTCAGTAGCCTCTCCTCTACAGTTCCATTTTAGCAGGAAGCCTTTGCATTGAACGGTTGTGTTGTTAAAATGTGAAGTATGGAACCCTGCGCAGACGGTCGGTCAATGCAACTTAAGCAACGTATGCGGCAGGTACTGGCTTGTTCAGTAGACTCTTATCTACAGCTTCATTTTTGCCGGAAGCCTTAGTATTGAAAGGACCTTTGTAACTCCTCAACAGATGGCAGTACTGGTATGCGGCAGGTACTGGCTTGTTCAGTAGACTCCCCTCTACCGTTCCATTTTGGCAGGAAGCCTTAGCATTGAATGGTTGTGTTGCTAAAGTGTGAGGAATGGAACCCTGCACAGACGTATGTGCACAGACGTACTTAAGCAACGTATGCGGCAGGTACTGGCTTGTCCAGTAGACTCTCATCTACAGTTCCATTTTGGTGGGAAGCATTATCATTGAACAGTTGTGTTGTTAAAGTGCAAAATATGAAGCCCTGCGCAGACTGTCGGTCAATGTGACTTAAGCAACATATGCAGCAAGTACTGGCTTGTTCAGGAGACTCTCCTCTTCAGTTCCATTTTTGCGGGAAGCCTTAGTATTGAAAGGACCTTTGTAACTCCTCAACAGATGGCAGTACTGGTATGCGGAAGTTACTGGCTTGTTCAATAGACTCTCCTCTACAGTTCCATTTTGATAGGAAGCCTTAGCATTGAAAGGACCTTTGTAACTCTTCAACAGATGGCAGTATTGGTATGCGGCAGGTTCCGGCTTGTTCAGTAGACTCTTCTCTACAGCTTCATTTTTGCCGGAAGCCTTAGTATTGAAAGGACCTTTGTAACTCCTCAACAGATGGCAGTACTGGTATGCGGCAGGTACTGGCTTGTTCAGTAGACTCCCCTCTACCGTTCCATTTTGGCAGGAAGCCTTAGCATTGAATGGTTGTGTTGCTAAAGTGTGAGGAATGGAACCCTGCACAGACGTATGTGCACAGACGTACTTAAGCAACGTATGCAGCAGGTACTGGCTTGTTCAGTAGACTCTCATCTACCGTTCCATTTTTGCGGGAAGCCTTAGTATTGAAAGGACCTTCGTAACTCCTCAACAGATGGCAGTACTGGTATGCGGCAGGTACTGGCTTGTTCAGTAGCCTCTCCTCTACAGTTCCATTTCGGTGGGAAGCCTTAGCATTGAACGGTTGTGTTGTTAAAGTGCAAGGTATGGAACCCTGGGCAGACGGTCGGTCAATGCGACTTAAGCAACGTATGCGGCAGGTACTGGCTTGTTCAGTAGACTCTCCTCTACAGTTCCATTTTGGCGGGAAGCCTTAGCATTGAACGGTTGTGTTGTTAAAATGTGAAGTACGGAACCCTGCCAATAGGTTATGGAATTTCCAATACATGGGCCAACTTTGGCCCGCCCTCCGGGTGTTTTGGGCTCCAACTCCCACAATTCCAAACAGCTGGTAGGAGTTGAAGTCCAACACACCTGGATGGAGGGCCGAAGTTGGCCCATTCCTGCTCCACAGGATTTGTGGATCTCCATATAGAATAGTAGATGTTCCTTCCCTGCTGGCCATGGCCTCCCTTGGCCCAGTTCCTCTCTCTCTGGTTGCCCTTCCTGAACTCTTCCCTCCAAGGCTTCCAGGAGGTGGTTCTGAAGCGGGGGCCCTCCAGCCGCTTGGCCCCCCGGACCCTGGGCTCTCCGGCGCAGTTTGAGCTCAATGGCGCGGTGCGGCAGGTGGCGTCCGCACAGGTGGACGGCTGCGGTGAGTGTGAATCTGAGAGCCCCTCCCTCTTTGCCCCCCTCCCCCACCGGTCACTCTGCCCTTGGCTGACCCCTGTGCTCTGTCCCCAACACAGACTTCCTGGGGGTGCGCTCAGACTACCACTGCGGGGCCTGGAGGCTGCGGCTGGGAGAAGCGCCAGAGCCATTAGAGGTGGTGGCCACAGAAGCCCCCTGCTCTTCCATCTCCGTCAGGTGAGTGACCCTCCTTGGCCTGGAGGTCAAGGTGTGCTGACCAGCCTCATACTTTCCTTGCAGTGGGTTAAATCGCTAGAGCTGCTAAACTTGTTGACTGACAGGTTGCAGGTTTGAATCCGGGGAGTCAGGTGAGCTTCTTTCCTTCCTTCCTTCCTTCCTTCCTTCCTTCCTTCCTTCCTTCCTTCTTCTCTACCTCCTTCCTTCCCTTCCTCTTTCTCTCCTTTCTTCCTTCTCTACCTATTCTTGGACTTTAACTCCCAGCAGTTCTCCTGATCTATCTATCTATCTATCTATCTATCTATCTATCTATCTATCTATCTATCTCTAATCTATCTATCTGGAGGATTGCTAGGATTCACAATCCAGGAATAGGAAGTAGGAAATCTGCAGGGACTGGGATGCTCTCAAAGAGACCCAAGGAGAAGCAAGCTTGCATCTCCTTCCCGCTTGTGACATCCTTGCTGGTTGCAGGCAACTTGTGCTGCCCTTGACCTTGACCATGGGGGGCCTTCAACAAGGTCCCCCATGACCTTCTGGCAAGGAAACTAGTCCAATGTGGGCGAGGCAAAACTACGGTGAGGTGGATCTGGAATTGGTTAAATGGACGAACCCAGAGGGTGATTCTCCCCAAGGCTTCCTCCTCTTCATCCTGGAAAGAAGGGACGAGTGGAGTGCCATCAGGAGGGTTCCGTCATGGGCCCGGTCCTGATCAGGATCTTCATTCATGACTTAGATGAAGGGCTAGAAGGCAGGATCATCAAGTTTGCAGACGACACCAAATTGGGAGGGAGAGCCAATAGTCCAGAGGACAGGAGCAGGACTCAAAGGGATCTTGACAGATTAGAGAGATGAAGGGCCAAAGCTAACAAAATGAAGTTCAATGGGGACAAATGCAAGATACTCCACTTCGGCAGAAAAAAACAAAATGCAAAGATACAGAATGGGGGACAATGCCTGGCTCGAGAGCAGGACGTGTAAAAAAGATCTTGGAGTCCTCGTGGACAACAAGTTAAACATGAGCCAGGAATGTGATGTGGCGGCAAAAAAAGCCAATGGGATTTTGGCCTGCATCAATAGGAGCCTAGTGTCTAGATCTAAGGAAGTAACGCTACCCCAATATTCTGCTTTGGTTAGACCACTTTACCTGGAATATTGTGTCCAATTCTGGGCACCACAATTCAAGAGAGATATTGACAAGCTGGAATGTGTCCAGAGAAAGAGGGCGACTCAAATGATCAAGGGTCTGGAGAACAAGCCCTATGAGGAGTGGCTTAAGGAGCTGGGCATGTTTAGCCTGAAGAAGAGAAGGCTGAGAGGAGACATGATAGCCATGTATAAATGTGTGAGAGGAAGCCACAGGGAGGAGGAGGGAGCAAGCTTGTTTTCTGCTTCCTTGGAGACTAGGACGCAAGGGAACAATGGCTTCAAACTACAAGAGAGGAGATTCCATCTGAACATGAGGAAGAACTTCCTGGCTGTGAGAGCCGTTCAGCAGTGGAACTCTCTGCCCCAGAGGGAGTGTGATGGAGGCTTTTAAACAGGTGGAAGCTTTTAAACAGAGGCTGGATGGCCATCTGTCAGGGATGTTTGAATGCAATATTCCTGCTTCTTGGCAGAATGGGGTTGGACTGGATGATGGTTCATGAGGTCTCTCCCCACTCTAGGATTCTATGACCCCTTTGAACCCCAAAGGTCATGGCCCTTTTTTGATCTCTGATTGAGCCTGCCCTTTGGATGATGCCAGAAAGTGGCCAGAGCACCAGGCAGGGCCTTTGGGAGGGAAGGAAGTTATTAGAAGCCATCTGGTTAATCACATCCAAAGCACCCCTGACAGATGGCCATCCAGCCCTGCAAGGAAAGAGAAGACAAGGCCCTGTGTCCTGGCTGAGGCTGTGCTGTGGAGTGGGAGGGGGTTGCGGGGCTGTGGGCGAGGCCTGTCTTCCTGATGGACAAGAGCCCCCCCTTACACACACCCCGTTCTGACCCCGGTCCCTTTTTCCGCGCAGCCCCCACCTGCCAGGCCAGCTCTCCTTCTGCACCCAACGTGGAGCCGTCTACCTGTGGGACGTGGAGACCAGGTAGGTGGCAACCCTGTTTGCCTGCCTCTTTCTCTTGGACAGAGCCTTGTGGGGCTTCCCACTTTAAAGCCTGGCCCTTCTTCCTGGGAGGAAGGGTCCCCTCTCTTCTGGGGACAGAAAGGGAGCAGATGGTTAGAGGGATGTGGAGTGGGGGGTCCTTGTTTCGGGGGGTGGGGTCCTTTGCACTTGTTCCATCAGGGTCTCTCTCCCTCTCCAGGCTCCGGCTCCTGCACCAGGACAAGGAGACCATGTTCTTCCGTGACCCCTCTCCCTGGCGCTGGAGCGAGTTCACTGCCCACCCGCAGGTGCTCACTCTGGCCGACCGGACCGGCCTGGTGGGCCTCGACCAGAGGGTGAGTGAGGGTCTCCTGGGGGGAAAGGGGACACCGGAGGGGAGCACGGCCTTTGCATGCTCGGAATAATAAATAGGGATTTATTTTTGGACAAATCCCAGCGCTTGCCACCAAAATATAACAGATGGGGCTTAGTTTGGGGTAAATAAAAATTCCAAAGCAACAACAGGACACCACTTAAGATTGAACGTGGCTTCTGTGACAAACCGCTGTTGAAAAAACCATCACTGGACCCCACTCAATTAGACAACTATCGGCCAGTTTCCAATCTCCCCTATTTGGGCAAAGTCCTGGAACGTGTGGTGGCAGCTCAACTCCAGGGATTTCTGGTAGACACTGATTATCTTGATCCGGCACAGTCTGGCTTTAGACCGGGACATGGAACGGAAACAGCCTTGGTCGCCTTGGTAGATGATCTGCGCAGGGAACTGGACAGGGGGAGTGTGTCCCTGTTAGTTCTCCTGGACCTCTCAGCGGCCTTCGATACCGTCGATCACGGTATCCTTCTGGGACGACTCACAGAAATGGGACTTGGGGGTACTGCTTTGCAGTGGCTCCGGTCATTTCTTGAGGGACGGTCCCAGAAGGTGTTACTGGGTGACACCTGTTCGGCTCCACAACCGTTGTCGTGTGGAGTCCCTCAGGGATCTATTCTGTCCCCAATGTTGTTTAACATCTACATGAAGCCGCTGGGGGAGATCATTCGGAGTTTCGGATTGCGGTGTTATCTCTATGCAGATGATGTCCAGATCTGTCACTCCTTTCCGCCTGTCACCAAGGAGGCTGTCCAGACCTTGAATCGGTGTCTAGCTGCTGTGTCGGACTGGATGAGAGCTAACAAATTGAAATTGAATCCAGACAAGACAGAGGTCCTACTGGTCAGTCGTAAGGCCGAACAAGGTATAGGGTTACAGCCTGTGCTGGATGGGGTTCCACTCCCCCTGAAGACGCAGGTTCGCAGCTTGGGAGTGATCCTGGACTCGCCGCTGAGCCTGGAACCCCAGGTCTCGGCGGTGGCCGGGAGAGCTTTTGCGCAATTAAAACTTGTGCGCCAGCTGCGCCCGTACCTTGGGAAGTCTGATCTGGCCACGGTGGTCCACGCTCTTGTTACATCCCGGATAGACTACTGCAACGCGCTCTACGTGGGGTTGCCCTTGAAGACTGTTCGGAAACTCCAACTAGTCCAGCGTGCAGCAGCCAGATTGCTCACCGGAGCGACATACAGGGAGCATACCACCCCCCTGTTGTGCCAGCTCCACTGGCTGCCGGTTCAATTCCGAGCACAATTCAAGGTGCTGGTCTTAACCTACAAAACCCTATACGGTTCTGGTCCAGTGTATCTGTCCGAACGTATCTCCCTCTACGTCCCACCTCGGAGTTTGAGATCATCTGGGGAGGCCCTGCTCTCGACCCCACCACTCTCACAAGTGAGGCTGGTGGGGACGAGAAGCAGAGCCTTCTCAGTGGTGGCCCCCCACCTGTGGAATTCACTCCCGGGGGAAATCAGAACAGCACCAACCCTCCTCTCCTTCAGGAGGAGGGTGAAGACATGGCTGTGGAACCAGGCCTTTGGGCAACCAGGCAATTAGACAATGACAACCAAATAAGACAATCAGATGTGTGAGATCGGCAGGATTGTCGAAATGGAACCAAAACAGATCTTTGAGTTAATTGTACACTGATGGGTAGGAGGAAGTTCCAGGCTTGTATTGTTTTTACTGATTTTATCATTTTACTGATTTTAGTGGATAATGTTGAATTGTGGGAATTTGTACTGTTATATTTTTTGTGATGATTGTTTGTGTAGCAGGCGTCTAAGTGCGCCTTGCAGCTGTAAGCCGCCCTGGGTCCCCTTCGGGGTGAGAAGGGCGGGGTACAAGAACCCCAAATAAAATAAAATAAAATAATAAAGGCCCCAAAACAAAAAGCTGTAAAGAAAAGCTGGAACTTGTTCCATCTTGGCCGAAAAACCCCATTCGAAAGAACTCTCTGGCACCCACCAACTTAGTAAGCCCTTGGCTTACTTGGAAGTATCTTAGGCAAGAGTGTGTTGGATTAGCCCTCAGGCTTGTGTTTCTGAGGTAACACTAAAAGATTGCTCTTTAAACTCTACGCTGCCACCATTAAGTTCTTGATTACTGCAGGAATCTTTATCAAACCTCGCCCACAGAAGCACACGTGAGGCAGTTGTTGTGAACAACAAAACAATGATGTTTATTTAACAGAACAAAGCTTAGCTGTTTCAAAAATACTGACTTAAAAGCGTGTGGTTACATAAAGCAGTTCAGACTTAGTTACACAGAAACTCTTTCTCCCTCCACAGAAATACTGACAGGATTGCTTCTCTGACAGTAAATCTACGCCAGCACAGATAGTCCTATCCTGGATCTATCTTTTCCTTCGTCTACCAGCTATTTCCCTAATAACTCTAGATTCTTTCCACTAGCTAACTCCACCTGGATCTATCTTTTCCTTCGTCTACCAGCTATTTCCCTAATAACTCTAGATTCTTTCCACTAGCTAACTCCACTCGCCAACAGACCAATCTCAGGCCCCTTCTCAGTAACCCAGAAGTCTGTAACCCATCATCCTCCTCGTCCTGAGGAAACTCAGGCTCAGAAAGCTCAGGCTCAGACTGAGCCACAACAATGAGAATGTTTCTGTCAGGCCTTGGGAGAAAGGTTTACTCCCTCCGCCTGTGAGCTCTCCAGATTCTAGTTTGGAAAACAGTCTGACACCTGGGAAAGTTCATGAGGAGTCGGATAAGCAGAGTCGGTGGCTGGAGATTAGCCAGAATCGACAAGAGACCCAATGTTTACATAGATCCAAAAGAATTCGTCAATTAAAGTCAAAGACTGGGGGGAAACGAAACCAGTTTTTGGGATTGAAGGTTTGCCTGTAAAAAATCTTGTAAGATCAGGCATCATTTGGAAACCAAGTTCTTGTGCCATGGAAGTCTTGTTCAAGGGATCTTGTTTCTGTGGAGTATCTTTTAGCCTTTTGGATTGTCTTTGCATCCTGCTTGATTCCTGTCTGGATTAACGCTGTCTTGGATTGCCTGTATATCTTGTGTGGACATTGCTTTGAGTTACTACTGATTATTATTATTATTATTATTATTAATTTATTTAAAACTTTTCTATCCCAATCTTCTCATCTCCATAGAGGGACTCAGACCAGCTTACAGCAAGGATTGAATGCTACTAATACAAGTTAAAACATCATACAATAATACAAGATTAAAATACATATAGAAAAAATACATATATATCAAATTGCCAAGATATTTATTTATTTATTTACAATATTTATATTCCGCCCTTCTTATCACCCCGCAGGGGACTCAGGGCGGATTACAGTGTACACATACATGGCAAACATTCAATGCCAATTTTTGACATACAAACATATACAGACATACACAGAGGCTATTTAACTTTTTGTGGCCACCAGGGGAGCTGTCGCTTTCCTCGTCCATCTGCGACATTGATGAAGCACTTCCGCATTCCCCGCATGCTTCCTTGCTGAAATGCTTTTGCTGGAGTCTTCTTTATGGCCTCATAAATTAGTTAATGTAGCCTCCCCACACTTTAAGGTGGTACCTTATTTTCCTCCTTCACAGATGCAACTGTCTTTCGGGTTGCAAAGGTCGACAACAGGCTACACACAATTGGTTGGAAACCCACTCCAACCCGGGCTGGCTTCGAACTCATGACCTTTTTGGTCAGAGTGATCTTAATGCAGCTGACACTCAGCCAGCTGCGCCACAATCCCGGTGCTAAAATCATGTTCAACTCAGTCCACATATGTGGTCACTCACCTTGGTCTTTAACCGGTCTCAGACATTATTCTGGGAGTGCTTGGTTCCATAACCAGGTTTTCACTAGCCTCCTGAAGGACAAGAGGGAGGGGGCAGATCTGATCTCGCTCAGGAGAGAGTTCCATAGCTGAGGGGCCACCACAGAAAAGGCCCCGTCTCTCGTTCCCACCAAACGCACTTGCGAAGGTGGTGGGACTGAGAGCAGGGCCTCTCCGGAAGATCTTAATGTCCTTGATGGTTCAGAGGGGAGAATACGTTCAGACAGGTAAACTGGGTCGGAACCGTATAGGGATTTATTGGTTAAAACCAACACTTTGAATGGACGAATACTTTTTGGAACCTTCTGATTTTCTTACAAGCATTTATTTCTTCTGGCTATTTACAAAGCTTTAATAAAATAAGATTTGAGTCTTCACTCTTTGAGTGGTGTGTTTTAAGTCAGAGGGCTTCTTCTGGACCTGGAGTGCAACATCCTCCACCCGTGTGTGTGTGTGTGTGTGTGTGTGTGTTTGTGTGTGCCCTGCCCTTGCCTCACCTGCCCTATCTTTCTTCCTTGCCTCCCTCCAGGTGGGCTCTGGCTCTCCCTTCGACCTCTTCAAGGTGGGGGCGGAAGCGGAATGCCAGCGGGGGGAGCGGCTGGTGCTCTCCAAGTACCTGGGCCAGGCACACCCCTTCCAGCACCTGCTGGCCTCTCAGGTGAGTCTGACACAACGCCCCAATCCCCACTCAGAGCCTGGCCCAAGTGGGGAGGCGTCCATTGGGACCTTTGTAGAAGAGAGACGATGGGGAGGTGTCACTGTCCATATTGTTGGGGTTGTAAATGTAAATAAACAGAAGCTTTACCACAGTTTCTGAACCAAAATATGCCCTGCAGTATAATAAAATGTCCTCGGGCTTGTGTAACAAGTAACAGTAACTGTTGAAGGCTTGGGTTGTTGTAGGTTTTTCGGGCTATATGGCCATGTTCTAGAGGTATTCTCTCCTAACGTTTCACCTGCATCTATGGACCTCACAACCTCTGAGGATGCTTGCCATGGTTTCTGAACCAAAATATACCCTGCAGTATAATAAAGTGTCCTCGGGCTTGTGTAACAAGTAACAGTAACTGTTGAAGGCTTGGGTTGTTGTAGGTTTTTCGGGCTATATGGCCATGTTCTAGAGGTATTCTCTCCTGACGTTTCGCCTGCATCTATGGACCTCACAACCTCTGAGGATGCTTGCCATGGTTTCTGAACCAAAATATACCCTGCAGTATAATAAAGTGTCCTCGGGCTTGTGTAACAAGTAACAGTAACTGTTGAAGGCTTGGGTTGTTGTAGGTTTTTCGGGCTATATGGCCATGTTCTAGAGGTATTCTCTCCTGACGTTTCGCCTGCATCTATGGACCTCACAACCTCTGAGGATGCTTGCCATGGTTTCTGAACCAAAATATACCCTGCAGTATAATAAAGTGTCCTCGGGCTTGTGTAACAAGTAACAGTAACTGTTGAAGGCTTGGGTTGTTGTAGGTTTTTCGGGCTATATGGCCATGTTCTAGAGGTATTCTCTCCTGACGTTTCGCCTGCATCTATGGACCTCACAACCTCTGAGGATGCTTGCCATGGTTTCTGAACCAAAATATACCCTGCAGTATAATAAAGTGTCCTCGGGCTTGTGTAACAAGTAACAGTAACTGTTGAAGGCTTGGGTTGTTGTAGGTTTTTCGGGCTATATGGCCATGTTCTAGAGGTATTCTCTCCTGACGTTTCGCCTGCATCTATGGACCTCACAACCTCTGAGGATGCTTGCCATGGTTTCTGAACCAAAATATACCCTGCAGTATAATAAAGTGTCCTCGGGCTTGTGTAACAAGTAACAGTAACTGTTGAAGGCTTGGGTTGTTGTAGGTTTTTCGGGCTATATGGCCATGTTCTAGAGGTATTCTCTCCTGACGTTTCGCCTGCATCTATGGACCTCACAACCTCTGAGGATGCTTGCCATGGTTTCTGAACCAAAATATACCCTGCAGTATAATAAAGTGTCCTCGGGCTTGTGTAACAAGTAACAGTAACTGTTGAAGGCTTGGGTTGTTGTAGGTTTTTCGGGCTATATGGCCATGTTCTAGAGGTATTCTCTCCTGACGTTTCGCCTGCATCTATGGACCTCACAACCTCTGAGGATGCTTGCCATGGTTTCTGAACCAAAATATACCCTGCAGTATAATAAAGTGTCCTCGGGCTTGTGTAACAAGTAACAGTAACTGTTGAAGGCTTGGGTTGTTGTAGGTTTTTCGGGCTATATGGCCATGTTCTAGAGGTATTCTCTCCTGACGTTTCGCCTGCATCTATGGACCTCACAACCTCTGAGGATGCTTGCCATGGTTTCTGAACCAAAATATACCCTGCAGTATAATAAAGTGTCCTCGGGCTTGTGTAACAAGTAACAGTAACTGTTGAAGGCTTGGGTTGTTGTAGGTTTTTCGGGCTATATGGCCATGTTCTAGAGGTATTCTCTCCTGACGTTTCGCCTGCATCTATGGACCTCACAACCTCTGAGGATGCTTGCCATGGTTTCTGAACCAAAATATACCCTGCAGTATAATAAAGTGTCCTCGGGCTTGTGTAACAAGTAACAGTAACTGTTGAAGGCTTGGGTTGTTGTAGGTTTTTCGGGCTATATGGCCATGTTCTAGAGGTATTCTCTCCTGACGTTTCGCCTGCATCTATGGACCTCACAACCTCTGAGGATGCTTGCCATGGTTTCTGAACCAAAATATACCCTGCAGTATAATAAAGTGTCCTCGGGCTTGTGTAACAAGTAACAGTAACTGTTGAAGGCTTGGGTTGTTGTAGGTTTTTCGGGCTATATGGCCATGTTCTAGAGGTATTCTCTCCTGACGTTTCGCCTGCATCTATGGACCTCACAACCTCTGAGGATGCTTGCCATGGTTTCTGAACCAAAATATACCCTGCAGTATAATAAAGTGTCCTCGGGCTTGTGTAACAAGTAACAGTAACTGTTGAAGGCTTGGGTTGTTGTAGGTTTTTCGGGCTATATGGCCATGTTCTAGAGGTATTCTCTCCTGACGTTTCGCCTGCATCTATGGACCTCACAACCTCTGAGGATGCTTGCCATGGTTTCTGAACCAAAATATACCCTGCAGTATAATAAAGTGTCCTCGGGCTTGTGTAACAAGTAACAGTAACTGTTGAAGGCTTGGGTTGTTGTAGGTTTTTCGGGCTATATGGCCATGTTCTAGAGGTATTCTCTCCTGACGTTTCGCCTGCATCTATGGACCTCACAACCTCTGAGGATGCTTGCCATGGTTTCTGAACCAAAATATACCCTGCAGTATAATAAAGTGTCCTCGGGCTTGTGTAACAAGTAACAGTAACTGTTGAAGGCTTGGGTTGTTGTAGGTTTTTCGGGCTATATGGCCATGTTCTAGAGGTATTCTCTCCTGACGTTTCGCCTGCATCTATGGACCTCACAACCTCTGAGGATGCTTGCCATAGATGCAGGCATTAATATTACTAATAATATTAGGATATAGTGGTATGGTGCAATACAGCAATGTTTAATGCTGATATTGTTCTATGCTAAGAATATAATATCTTGTATGTAATATATACCTTGTAAGCCGTTCTGAGTCCCCTTCAGGGTGAGAAGGGCAGCATATAAATGCCGTAAATAAATAAATTTATGGGTTTTTTTATGGGTGGTGGTCACTTGTTGGTCTGATAGGTACATTGTCTCCAAATTTCGTGTCAATTCGTCCAATGGTTTTTGAGTTATGTTAATCCTACAAATCTATTTTTATTTATATAGATTTGTTTGATACTTCAGCCCTCCAGGTGTTTTGGACTCCAACTCCAACTCCCACACTTCCTAACAGCATTCGCAGACTGAGGGACTTCTGGGAACTGTAGTAGGCTGTTAGGAATTGTGGGAGTTGGAGTCCAAAACACCTGGAGGGAGGGCTGAAGTTGGCCCATGCCTGGTTTACCGTATTGACCCGACTCTAATGCTCCCCTCGTTGGTGATTCTGTCTTCCGCCCCAGTTCTGCCTCTTCCTGCTGGACGAGCGCTTCCCGCTGGTGCCCCTCCTCCGCTGGGAGCACATGATGGAGCGGCCCCCCCTCTTCGCCCAGCTGCTCCCGGCCGGGGGCCCCCACCAGAGCCACAAGCTGATCCTGGGGGCCCACCACTCGCAGGAGCTCGCCATGGTGCAGTACACAGGTGGGTCAGGGGCCTCACCCTTTGGCCCAGGGGAAGGCTCTGCGGGGGGGAGGGGGAGGGGGGCCTTGGGCCAGACTTTGGCCAGACTGACTGACCGGTCCTGCTTTGACCCACCTCAGGTTGTGGGTAAGGAAGTGGGTAAGGAAATGCATGACCCTTTTAGAGACCGTAACCTTTTGGAAAACCGCAATCTCCATAACCTTTTGGAGAAGAATGGCATTCACAGCCATTTGGAAATTATTTATTTATTTATCGTGTTAGGGGCAACCAGACCATTGTGTTACATTTCTAACAGAACAAAACAAACAGATTTAAAAAAAACCACAAAGTTTGCAAACTTGGTAGTTGATTAAGTGTCCTTTGACCAGTCTCTGGCCCCTTGGAGTGCCTCTGGTGTTTCCGCAAGGAGGTCCTCCATGGTGCATGTGGCAGGGTTCAGGTTGCATTGCAGCAGGTGGTCAGTGGTTTGCTCTTCTCCACACTCGCATGTCATGGATTCCACTCTGTGGCCCCATTTCTTAAGGTTGGCTCTGCATCTCATCGTGCCAGAGCGCAGTCTGTTCAGCGCCTTCCAAGTCGCCCCGTCTTCTGTGTGCCCGGGGGGAGTCTCTCATTTGGCATCAGCCATGGATTGAGGTTCTGGGTTTGAGCCTGCCACTTTTGGACTCTTGCTTGCTGAGGTGTTCCAGCAAGTGTCTCTGTAGATCTTAGAAAACTATGTCTTGATTTAAGTCGTTGACGTGCTGGCTGATACCCAAACAGGGGATGAGCTGGAGATGTCTCTGCCTTGGTCCTTTCACTATTGGCTGCTACTTCCCAGCAGATGTCAGGTGGTGCAATACCGGCTAAGCAGTGTAATTTCTCCCGTGGTGTAGGGCGCAGACACCCCGTGATAATGCGGCATGTCTCATTAAGAGCCACATCTACTGTTTTAGCGTGGTGAGATGTGTTCCACACTGGGCATGCATACTCAGCAGCAGAGTAGCACAGCGCAAGGGCAGATGTCTTCACTGTATCTGGTTGTGATCCCCAGGTTGTGCCAGTCAGCTTTCGTATGATATTGTTTCTAGCACCCACTTTTTACTTGATGTTCTGGCAGTGCTTCTTGTAGGTAAGAGCATGGTCCAGAGTGACTCCTCCCAGGTATTTGGGTGGGCTGCAAGGCTCCCGTGGAAATCAACCTTTTGTAAAAGTATGATTTTCCAGAGAAGAGCCAAAAACTCCTTTGAGTAAAATCTTCTCGTCAGTGGTATATATCCAAATGTACTTATGCAAGGCTGTTTTGGCTGTCAGTTGTTAGACTGATAGCCTAGTTGTTTCTAATTTGTTAGGGCCAGAGATGATGCCAATGGACAAAAACAGCAGAGTTTCAGAAGTGTTTCTTTCAGTGCCCAAAAGCATTTCCTCTCCCATAAAATACCTTTTTTCTATATCATGCTCTCAAGAAATAAAGTAGACTTGGTTCCAAGTAACATGTCTTGTTTACTCACAGCCTTCATGTGTTCAGCATACAGGGACATAACTTGTCAATCCAGTTACAGATAGGTTTGAAGTAGTTTCTCTCTGCTGATAACACAGAACATCTTTCTTTTAATCGAGAGCAGGCATCCTCCAACTGTGGCCCTCCAGCTGTTTGGGCCTCCAACTCCCAGAAGCCCTAATGAGCTTGTTCAATTGTCAGGAATTCTGGGAGTTGAAGGCCCAAACAGCTGGAGGGCCGCAGTTGGAGGATGCCTCATCAAGAACAATGTCCAAAGTCTACATGGTATCTGATGGACTCTGTGCTATAGTGCCGTCTGAAGTCTCATGGCTAAAGCTTTTCTGTGTTCTAAAATGGAGTCTGAGCTCTGAGCAGCCCCAGATCTGATCGTGTGGCCTGCAGCCCATGGCTAAAGCATTTCTGTGTTCTAAAATGGAGTCTGAGCTCTGAGCAGTTCCACATCTGATCGTGTGGCCTGCAGCCCATGGCTAAAGCTTTTCTGTGTTCTAAAATGGAGTCTGAGCTCTGAGCAGTCCCAGATCTGATCGTGTGGTCTGCAGCCCATGGCTAAAGCTTTTCTGTGTTCTAAAATGGAGTCTGAGCTCTGAGCAGCCCCAGATCTGATCGTGTGGTCTGCAGCCCATGGCTAAAGCATTTCTGTGTTCTAAAATGGAGTCTGAGCTCTGAGCAGCCCCAGATCTGATCGTGTGGCCTGCAGCCCATGGCTAAAGCATTTCTGTGTTCTAAAATGGAGTCTGAGCTGTGAGCAGCCCCAGATCTGATCATGTGGTCTGCAGCCCATGGCTAAAGCATTTCTGTGTTCTAAAATGGAGTCTGAGCTGTGAGCAGCCCCAGATCTGATCGTGTGGTCTGCAGCCCATGGCTAAAGCTTTTCTGTGTTCTAAAATGGAGTCTGAGCTCTGAGCAGCCCCAGATCTGATCGTGTGGCCTGCAGCCCATGGCTAAAGCATTTCTGTGTTCTAAAATGGAGTCTGAGCTGTGAGCAGCCCCAGATCTGATCATGTGGTCTGCAGCCCATGGCTAAAGCATTTCTGTGTTCTAAAATGGAGTCTGAGCTCTGAGCAGTTCCACATCTGATCGTGTGGCCTGCAGCCCATGGCTAAAGCTTTTCTGTGTTCTAAAATGGAGTCTGAGCTCTGAGCAGTCCCAGATCTGATCGTGTTGTCTGCAGCCCATGGCTAAAGCTTTTCTGTGTTCTAAAATGGAGTCTGAGCTCTGAGCAGCCCCAGATCTGATCGTGTGGCCTGCAGCCCATGACTAAAGCATTTCTGTGTTCTAAAATGGAGTCTGAGCTCTGAGCAGTCCCAGATCTGATCGTGTGGTCTGCAGCCCATGGCTAAAGCTTTTCTGTGTTCTAAAATGGAGTCTGAGCTGTGAGCAGCCCCAGATCTGATTGTGTGGTCTGCAGCCCATGACTAAAGCATTTCTGTGTTCTAAAATGGAGTCTGAGCTCTGAGCAGCCCCAGATCTGATCGTGTGGTCTGCAGCCCATGGCTAAAGCATTTCTGTGTTCTAAAATGGAGTCTGAGCTCTGAGCAGTCCCAGATCTGATCGTGTGGCCTGCAGCCCATGGCTAAAGCATTTCTGTGTTCTAAAATGGAGTCTGAGCTCTGAGCAGCCCCAGATCTGATCGTGTGGCCTGCAGCCCCTCCCACAACCTCAAGAAAGATAGAGTAAAGGGAAAGATGCACACTGTCACACCTCAGAGTAGAGTCACTTTGCTTAGGACACCAAAGAATACATCCAAACAAATTACGAGTGGAGGCTTGAAGGAGGTTGTGATTTCTAACAATTAAATAAGCATTGTTGTTGTTGTTGTTTTCTCTAGGAAGTGGCAGCAGCGCCCCCTGCCAGGTGTGGGGCCCCCCGCAGAGGCTGCCCTGCATCCGGGACAGCCTGCCCCACTTCCCCCTGCAGACCCCCCTCCGGCTCAGCGCCCTCCGCCAGCGCCTCTCCCTCCCCAGCGCAGGTGAGTCCCCCCTTCCCGCTCGACCAATAACACTCCGCAACACAATTTGAAAACTGTTCTGGTTTGACAACGTTATTTCCTGCTTCATTCTGCGGTCCATACTTTGAAAGTAGTTGTCCTGCTCCAGAAACTTTGTTGTTTTTGTGGCCGCTACAATTGAGGTTGAATGGTCTGCAGCCCATGGCTAAAGCATTTCTGTGTTCTAAAATGGAGTCTGAGCTCTGAGCAGTCCCAGATCTTCATTGAGATCTTCATTGAAAAACTATATCAAAATTGTTGATTTATTGACCTCTGAGCATCCACTCAAAGGCACAGAAGTAAATAATGAAGCATGCTACCTCTGTCAGCTCGAAAGCCCAGTGCGGCACTTAACTTTTAATTGCAATTACTAAAAACTGCAAACTGTTTACAGGAGCAGAATAGAACACGTCCGTTTGCTAGCCGTACATCGCTAGAAGCTCAAAAAGCATGGCTATCTGATCTTTCTGGAATGTAAACACATTAATGGAACACTCCAAAGTTATGCTCTAGGAATCGAGCACAGCTCTATGCATTTCACTCTGACACTGCATTGCTACACCACACACAGTTTAAACTACAAACAATATTACATTTAAACCAATGTGCTAACAGAAATGTCCTAGAGCAGGATCATAATATGGTAATACAATATAATATAATACTAATAATAATACAATATAATATTTATATATTATATATTACATGCAATATTACTAATAACATTGCTGTATAGTGGTATAGTACAATATATAATACTAATATTGTGCTATGCTGAGAATATAATGTATTGCACATACATATAATATTGATCATACTATTTTAATACAATATAATAATACTAATAATAATACAATATAATATTTATGTATTATGTATCACATGCAATATTACTAATATCTGCAGTATAGTGGTATAGTACAACATAATACAATATATAATACTAATACTGTGCTATGCTAATAATATAATGTATTGTATGTACATATATAATTGATCATAATATTGTAGTGCAATATAATACTAATAATATAATAATTATATATTATATAATACAGTCAGTATTACCAATAACATTGCAGTATTGTGGTATAGTACAATATAGTACAATATATAATACTAATATTGTGCTATGCTGATAATATAATGTATGTACATATATAATTGATCATAATATTGTAGTGCAATATAATACTAATAATATAATAATCATATATTACATAATACAGGCAGTATTACCAATAACATTGCAGTATTGTGGTATAGTACAACATAGTACAATATATAATACTAATACTGTGCTATGCTGATAATATAATGCATTGGATGTACATATAATATTGAGCATAATATTGTAATACAGTATAATAATAATAATAATAATAATAATAATACACGAATATAATAATTATATATTATATAATACAAGCAGTATTACCAATAACATTGTAGTATTGTGGTACAGTACAATATAATACAATATATAATACTGATGTTGTGCTATGCTAATCATATAATGTATTGTATGTAGATATAATGTATTGTATGTAGGTATGACTTGTAAGCTTCTCTGAGTCCCCTTTGGGGTGAGAGAGGACGGTAGTAAATAAAGTTTCCTGAGTCAGACGAGGGGTGATCCTTGAGGCCGAAGCCCCCAATGGGTGACCCCTGCCCGCTTTTCCCTTCCCCTGCCCCTCTTTTGCAGGCATCGCGGCTGCCCTTGTCCCGGGGGGCCACCACCCCCGGTCCCTTGTGGTCTTCCATCTCTCCGAGGCGGGCGACCTCTTCTTCCACCCGATGCTTTGCCAGGAGGAGGAAGAGGAGGAGGAAGAAGAAGAGGGGCGACAAGAGAAGCACCTGGACGCGGAAGAGGGAGAGAAGGGTGTCCCTGTCTCGGAAGGGGACCCCCCGTACGTGCGCTGGCTGAAGGCTTTCCTGGCGGCCTGGGAGGGTCTGCCTTGGGACGCGCAGGGGAGACCCCCCACCCCGTCCACGCTCAGCCAGGCCTTCCTCTTCAAGCGGGGGGAGTTGCAGGAGGGGCGGGACGAGGCCCGCTGCAAGGAGGCCCGCCGGCACCTGCGCCGCGCCATGGAGGAGAGGGGCCTGCTGGGGCCCCTGGGGGACGGGGCCCCCTCCCCGCCTCTGCCCCCACCGGAGATCCCCCCCCTCAAGGACCTGGACGAGCTCAGCGAGCGGATGGAGGCCTCCTGGGGGGGCGGCTGGGGGGGCTGGTGGCAGGACAAGCTGGGCCGCAACCTCCACCAGAAGCGCCGGGACTTGCGGGAGAGGCGTCGGCGGGCCAAGAGGGCCCGGGGCCCCGCCAGCCTCTCCGGGAGCTTCGTCTCCTCCACCAGCGGCCCCTCCGAGTTCAGTGACTCCTCTTGTGGGGCCAGCAGACCCCGGCCGAGGCGGACCCCTGCCCCAAAAAGAACGGAGAGCCCCCCTCTCCCTTCCCAAGAGGCCGAGACGGAGACGGAGGACCCCCTCGGGGGGCTGCTCTCCTCCCAGACGCTGAGCGCCAAGGGTATCCCGCGGGAGAGGAGGCGCACCCTCCGGCAGTACCTGGCCCTCTGGGACCCCCAGAAGGAGGAGGAGGGGGAGGGGGACGCGGCGGCAATCACGCAAGACCCCCAAGCGGACCCCCCAGGGCTGCCCCTCAGCCAGGCTTCCCGGGGGACCACCTGCTCCCAGGGCTCCTCCTCCTCACAGCGGGCCAAGAAGAAGGCGCGCATGGGGTTCTGAGGGGCCCCCCCACCCGTGAGAAAACGAGGGGAGTGGGCTTTCCACTGGAAGAAGGGGGAGCGCACGGGGTTCCAATGGGGACAATGTGTATAACTGCCGTGAATACTTTTCAAACCCAGCGCGAGAGGGTCTACCAGAACTTTTGCACAAAGAATGACATTGGACTTCCCGATTCCGTATGCGAGGGTGGAATGAAAAGTAATGCCTCCGCCTTCCCTACATAGTTTGGCCCTAGTTTTGCAATGGAAGGGAGTCCGAAGCAGGCCTTCCCCCCAGGACTCCCACTCCCACATTCGCACGTCCACTGTATTTCCCGCTTTGCAATAAAGCCATGTTTTTCTATTTCCATTCCTTGTTCAATAGCACAAGAGTTTGGGTGTGAAGGACAGGGGGGGTTATTATTATTTGATACACAATAATAGGAGTCCACAGCAGACAAGGTCACTCTGCTCGCTGTTGTATTGGATCACGCGTCGGACACTTCCCAAGCTGGAATACTGTGCCCAGAGAAAGAGGGCGACTCAAAGGATCACGGGTCTGGAGGACAAGCCCTATGAGGAGCGGCTTAAGGAGCTGGGCTTCTTTAGCCTGAAGAAGAGAAGGCTGAGAGGAGACATGATGAGGGCCATGGATCAGTATGTGAGGGGAAGCCACAGGGAGGAGGGAGCAGATCAAGGGTCTGGAGAACACGCCCTATGAGGAGCGGCTTAAGGAGCTGGGCTTCTTTAGCCTGAGGAAGAGAAGGCTGAGAGGAGACATGATGAGGGCCATGTATAAATATGTGAGAGGAAGCCACAGGGAGGATATATAATACTAATACTGTGCTATGCTGAGAATATAATGTATTGTATGTACATATAATATTAATAATACTGTAGTGGAATATAATACTAATAATATAATAATTATGTATTATATAATACAGTCAGTATTATCAATAACATTGTAGTATTGTGGTACAGTACAATATAATACAATATATAATACTGATGTTGTGCTATGCTAATCATATAATGTATTGTATGTAGATATAATGTATTGTATGTAGGTATGACTTGTAAGCTTCTCTGAGTCCCCTTTGGGGTGAGAGAGGACGGTAGTAAATAAAGTTTCCTGAGTCAGGCGAGCGGTGATCCTTGAGGCCGAAGCCCCCAATGGGTGACCCCTGCCCGCTTTTCCCTTCCCCTGCCCCTCTTTTGCAGGCATCGCGGCTGCCCTTGTCCCGGGGGGCCACCACCACCGGTCCCTTGTGGTCTTCCATCTCTCCGAGGCGGGCGACCTCTTCTTCCACCCGATGCTTTGCCAGGAGGAGGAAGAGGAGGAGGAGGAGGAGGAAGAAGAGGGGCGACAAGAGAAGCACCTGGACGCGGAAGAGGGAGAGAAGGGTGTCCCTGTCTCGGAAGGGGACCCCCCGTACGTGCGCTGGCTGAAGGCCTTCCTGGCGGCCTGGGAGGGTCTGCCTTGGGACGCGCAGGGGAGACCCCCCACCCCGTCCACGCTCAGCCAGGCCTTCCTCTTCAAGCGGGGGGAGTTGCAGGAGGGGCGGGACGAGGCCCGCTGCAAGGAGGCCCGCCGGCACCTGCGCCGCGCCATGGAGGAGAGGGGCCTGCTGGGGCCCCTGGGGGACGGGGGCCCCTCCCCGCCTCTGCCCCCACCGGAGATCCCCCTCAAGGACCTGGACGAGCTCAGCGAGCGGATGGAGGCCTCCTGGGGGGGCGGCTGGGGGGGCTGGTGGCAGGACAAGCTGGGCCGCAACCTCCACCAGAAGCGCCGGGACTTGCGGGAGAGGCGTCGGCGGGCCAAGAGGGCCCGGGGCCCCGCCAGCCTCTCCGGGAGCTTCGTCTCCTCCACCAGCGGGCCCTCCGAGTTCAGTGACTCCTCTTGTGGGGCCAGCAGACCCCGGCCGAGGCGGACCCCTGCCCCAAAAAGGACGGAGAGCCCCCCTCTCCCTTCCCAAGAGGCCGAGACGGAGACGGAGGACCCCCTCGGGGGGCTGCTCTCCTCCCAGACGCTGAGCGCCAAGGGTATCCCGCGGGAGAGGAGGCGCACCCTCCGGCAGTACCTGGCCCTCTGGGACCCCCAGAAGGAGGAGGAGGGGGAGGGGGACGCGGCGGCAATCACGCAAGACCCCCAAGCGGACCCCCCAGGGCTGCCCCTCAGCCAGGCTTCCCGGGGGACCACCTGCTCCCAGGGCTCCTCCTCCTCACAGCGGGCCAAGAAGAAGGCGCGCATGGGGTTCTGAGGGGACCCCCCACCCGTGAGAAAACGAGGGGAGTGGGCTTCCCACTGGAAGAAGGGGGAGCGCACGGGGTTCCAATGGGGACAATGTGTATAACTGCCGTGAATACTTTTCAAACCCAGCGAGAGAGGGTCTACCAGAACTTTTGCACAAAGAATGACATTGGACTTCCAGATTCCGTAGGCGAGGGTGGAATGAAAAGTAATGCCTCCGCCTTCCCTACATAGTTTGGCCCTAGTTTTGCAATGGAAGGGAGTCCGAAGCAGGCCTTCCCCCCAGGACTCCCACTCCCACATTCGCACGTCCACTGTATTTCCCGCTTTGCAATAAAGCCATGTTTTTCTATTTCCATTCCTTGTTCAATAGCACAAGAGTTTGGGTGTGAAGGACAGGGGGGGTTATTATTATTTGATACACAATAATAGGAGTCCACAGCAGACAAGGTCACTCTGCTCGCTGTTGTATTGGATCACGCGTCGGACACTTCCCAAGCTGGAATACTGTGCCCAGAGAAAGAGGGCGACTCAAAGGATCACGGGTCTGGAGGACAAGCCCTATGAGGAGCGGCTTAAGGAGCTGGGCTTCTTTAGCCTGAAGAAGAGAAGGCTGAGAGGAGACATGATGAGGGCCATGGATCAGTATGTGAGGGGAAGCCACAGGGAGGAGGGAGCAGATCAAGGGTCTGGAGAACACGCCCTATGAGGAGCGGCTTAAGGAGCTGGGCTTCTTTAGCCTGAGGAAGAGAAGGCTGAGAGGAGACATGATGAGGGCCATGTATAAATATGTGAGAGGAAGCCACAGGGAGGATATATAATACTAATACTGTGCTATGCTGAGAATATAATGTATTGTATGTACATATAATATTAATAATACTGTAGTGGAATATAATACTAATAATATAATAATTATGTATTATATAATACAGTCAGTATTATCAATAACATTGTAGTATTGTGGTACAGTACAATATAATACAATATATAATACTGATGTTGTGCTATGCTAATCATATAATGTATTGTATGTAGATATAATGTATTGTATGTAGGTATGACTTGTAAGCTTCTCTGAGTCCCCTTTGGGGTGAGAGAGGACGGTAGTAAATAAAGTTTCCTGAGTCAGGCGAGCGGTGATCCTTGAGGCCGAAGCCCCCAATGGGTGACCCCTGCCCGCTTTTCCCTTCCCCTGCCCCTCTTTTGCAGGCATCGCGGCTGCCCTTGTCCCGGGGGGCCACCACCACCGGTCCCTTGTGGTCTTCCATCTCTCCGAGGCGGGCGACCTCTTCTTCCACCCGATGCTTTGCCAGGAGGAGGAAGAGGAGGAGGAGGAGGAGGAAGAAGAGGGGCGACAAGAGAAGCACCTGGACGCGGAAGAGGGAGAGAAGGGTGTCCCTGTCTCGGAAGGGGACCCCCCGTACGTGCGCTGGCTGAAGGCCTTCCTGGCGGCCTGGGAGGGTCTGCCTTGGGACGCGCAGGGGAGACCCCCCACCCCGTCCACGCTCAGCCAGGCCTTCCTCTTCAAGCGGGGGGAGTTGCAGGAGGGGCGGGACGAGGCCCGCTGCAAGGAGGCCCGCCGGCACCTGCGCCGCGCCATGGAGGAGAGGGGCCTGCTGGGGCCCCTGGGGGACGGGGGCCCCTCCCCGCCTCTGCCCCCACCGGAGATCCCCCTCAAGGACCTGGACGAGCTCAGCGAGCGGATGGAGGCCTCCTGGGGGGGCGGCTGGGGGGGCTGGTGGCAGGACAAGCTGGGCCGCAACCTCCACCAGAAGCGCCGGGACTTGCGGGAGAGGCGTCGGCGGGCCAAGAGGGCCCGGGGCCCCGCCAGCCTCTCCGGGAGCTTCGTCTCCTCCACCAGCGGCCCCTCCGAGTTCAGTGACTCCTCTTGTGGGGCCAGCAGACCCCGGCCGAGGCGGACCCCTGCCCCAAAAAGGACGGAGAGCCCCCCTCTCCCTTCCCAAGAGGCCGAGACGGAGACGGAGGACCCCCTCGGGGGGCTGCTCTCCTCCCAGACGCTGAGCGCCAAGGGTATCCCGCGGGAGAGGAGGCGCACCCTCCGGCAGTACCTGGCCCTCTGGGACCCCCAGAAGGAGGAGGAGGGGGAGGGGGACGCGGCGGCAATCACGCAAGACCCCCAAGCGGACCCCCCAGGGCTGCCCCTCAGCCAGGCTTCCCGGGGGACCACCTGCTCCCAGGGCTCCTCCTCCTCACAGCGGGCCAAGAAGAAGGCGCGCATGGGGTTCTGAGGGGACCCCCCACCCGTGAGAAAACGAGGGGAGTGGGCTTCCCACTGGAAGAAGGGGGAGCGCACGGGGTTCCAATGGGGACAATGTGTATAACTGCCGTGAATACTTTTCAAACCCAGCGAGAGAGGGTCTACCAGAACTTTTGCACAAAGAATGACATTGGACTTCCAGATTCCGTAGGCGAGGGTGGAATGAAAAGTAATGCCTCCGCCTTCCCTACATAGTTTGGCCCTAGTTTTGCAATGGAAGGGAGTCCGAAGCAGGCCTTCCCCCCAGGACTCCCACTCCCACATTCGCACGTCCACTGTATTTCCCGCTTTGCAATAAAGCCATGTTTTTCTATTTCCATTCCTTGTTCAATAGCACAAGAGTTTGGGTGTGAAGGACAGGGGGGGTTATTATTATTTGATACACAATAATAGGAGTCCACAGCAGACAAGGTCACTCTGCTCGCTGTTGTATTGGATCACGCGTCGGACACTTCCCAAGCTGGAATACTGTGCCCAGAGAAAGAGGGCGACTCAAAGGATCACGGGTCTGGAGGACAAGCCCTATGAGGAGCGGCTTAAGGAGCTGGGCTTCTTTAGCCTGAAGAAGAGAAGGCTGAGAGGAGACATGATGAGGGCCATGGATCAGTATGTGAGGGGAAGCCACAGGGAGGAGGGAGCAGATCAAGGGTCTGGAGAACACGCCCTATGAGGAGCGGCTTAAGGAGCTGGGCTTCTTTAGCCTGAGGAAGAGAAGGCTGAGAGGAGACATGATGAGGGCCATGTATAAATATGTGAGAGGAAGCCACAGGGAGGATATATAATACTAATACTGTGCTATGCTGAGAATATAATGTATTGTATGTACATATAATATTAATAATACTGTAGTGGAATATAATACTAATAATATAATAATTATGTATTATATAATACAGTCAGTATTATCAATAACATTGTAGTATTGTGGTACAGTACAATATAATACAATATATAATACTGATGTTGTGCTATGCTAATCATATAATGTATTGTATGTAGATATAATGTATTGTATGTAGGTATGACTTGTAAGCTTCTCTGAGTCCCCTTTGGGGTGAGAGAGGACGGTAGTAAATAAAGTTTCCTGAGTCAGGCGAGCGGTGATCCTTGAGGCCGAAGCCCCCAATGGGTGACCCCTGCCCGCTTTTCCCTTCCCCTGCCCCTCTTTTGCAGGCATCGCGGCTGCCCTTGTCCCGGGGGGCCACCACCACCGGTCCCTTGTGGTCTTCCATCTCTCCGAGGCGGGCGACCTCTTCTTCCACCCGATGCTTTGCCAGGAGGAGGAAGAGGAGGAGGAGGAGGAGGAAGAAGAGGGGCGACAAGAGAAGCACCTGGACGCGGAAGAGGGAGAGAAGGGTGTCCCTGTCTCGGAAGGGGACCCCCCGTACGTGCGCTGGCTGAAGGCCTTCCTGGCGGCCTGGGAGGGTCTGCCTTGGGACGCGCAGGGGAGACCCCCCACCCCGTCCACGCTCAGCCAGGCCTTCCTCTTCAAGCGGGGGGAGTTGCAGGAGGGGCGGGACGAGGCCCGCTGCAAGGAGGCCCGCCGGCACCTGCGCCGCGCCATGGAGGAGAGGGGCCTGCTGGGGCCCCTGGGGGACGGGGGCCCCTCCCCGCCTCTGCCCCCACCGGAGATCCCCCTCAAGGACCTGGACGAGCTCAGCGAGCGGATGGAGGCCTCCTGGGGGGGCGGCTGGGGGGGCTGGTGGCAGGACAAGCTGGGCCGCAACCTCCACCAGAAGCGCCGGGACTTGCGGGAGAGGCGTCGGCGGGCCAAGAGGGCCCGGGGCCCCGCCAGCCTCTCCGGGAGCTTCGTCTCCTCCACCAGCGGGCCCTCCGAGTTCAGTGACTCCTCTTGTGGGGCCAGCAGACCCCGGCCGAGGCGGACCCCTGCCCCAAAAAGGACGGAGAGCCCCCCTCTCCCTTCCCAAGAGGCCGAGACGGAGACGGAGGACCCCCTCGGGGGGCTGCTCTCCTCCCAGACGCTGAGCGCCAAGGGTATCCCGCGGGAGAGGAGGCGCACCCTCCGGCAGTACCTGGCCCTCTGGGACCCCCAGAAGGAGGAGGAGGGGGAGGGGGACGCGGCGGCAATCACGCAAGACCCCCAAGCGGACCCCCCAGGGCTGCCCCTCAGCCAGGCTTCCCGGGGGACCACCTGCTCCCAGGGCTCCTCCTCCTCACAGCGGGCCAAGAAGAAGGCGCGCATGGGGTTCTGAGGGGACCCCCCACCCGTGAGAAAACGAGGGGAGTGGGCTTCCCACTGGAAGAAGGGGGAGCGCACGGGGTTCCAATGGGGACAATGTGTATAACTGCCGTGAATACTTTTCAAACCCAGCGAGAGAGGGTCTACCAGAACTTTTGCACAAAGAATGACATTGGACTTCCAGATTCCGTAGGCGAGGGTGGAATGAAAAGTAATGCCTCCGCCTTCCCTACATAGTTTGGCCCTAGTTTTGCAATGGAAGGGAGTCCGAAGCAGGCCTTCCCCCCAGGACTCCCACTCCCACATTCGCACGTCCACTGTATTTCCCGCTTTGCAATAAAGCCATGTTTTTCTATTTCCATTCCTTGTTCAATAGCACAAGAGTTTGGGTGTGAAGGACAGGGGGGGTTATTATTATTTGATACACAATAATAGGAGTCCACAGCAGACAAGGTCACTCTGCTCGCTGTTGTATTGGATCACGCGTCGGACACTTCCCAAGCTGGAATACTGTGCCCAGAGAAAGAGGGCGACTCAAAGGATCACGGGTCTGGAGGACAAGCCCTATGAGGAGCGGCTTAAGGAGCTGGGCTTCTTTAGCCTGAAGAAGAGAAGGCTGAGAGGAGACATGATGAGGGCCATGGATCAGTATGTGAGGGGAAGCCACAGGGAGGAGGGAGCAGATCAAGGGTCTGGAGAACACGCCCTATGAGGAGCGGCTTAAGGAGCTGGGCTTCTTTAGCCTGAGGAAGAGAAGGCTGAGAGGAGACATGATGAGGGCCATGTATAAATATGTGAGAGGAAGCCACAGGGAGGATATATAATACTAATACTGTGCTATGCTGAGAATATAATGTATTGTATGTACATATAATATTAATAATACTGTAGTGGAATATAATACTAATAATATAATAATTATGTATTATATAATACAGTCAGTATTATCAATAACATTGTAGTATTGTGGTACAGTACAATATAATACAATATATAATACTGATGTTGTGCTATGCTAATCATATAATGTATTGTATGTAGATATAATGTATTGTATGTAGGTATGACTTGTAAGCTTCTCTGAGTCCCCTTTGGGGTGAGAGAGGACGGTAGTAAATAAAGTTTCCTGAGTCAGGCGAGCGGTGATCCTTGAGGCCGAAGCCCCCAATGGGTGACCCCTGCCCGCTTTTCCCTTCCCCTGCCCCTCTTTTGCAGGCATCGCGGCTGCCCTTGTCCCGGGGGGCCACCACCACCGGTCCCTTGTGGTCTTCCATCTCTCCGAGGCGGGCGACCTCTTCTTCCACCCGATGCTTTGCCAGGAGGAGGAAGAGGAGGAGGAGGAGGAGGAAGAAGAGGGGCGACAAGAGAAGCACCTGGACGCGGAAGAGGGAGAGAAGGGTGTCCCTGTCTCGGAAGGGGACCCCCCGTACGTGCGCTGGCTGAAGGCCTTCCTGGCGGCCTGGGAGGGTCTGCCTTGGGACGCGCAGGGGAGACCCCCCACCCCGTCCACGCTCAGCCAGGCCTTCCTCTTCAAGCGGGGGGAGTTGCAGGAGGGGCGGGACGAGGCCCGCTGCAAGGAGGCCCGCCGGCACCTGCGCCGCGCCATGGAGGAGAGGGGCCTGCTGGGGCCCCTGGGGGACGGGGGCCCCTCCCCGCCTCTGCCCCCACCGGAGATCCCCCCCCTCAAGGACCTGGACGAGCTCAGCGAGCGGATGGAGGCCTCCTGGGGGGGCGGCTGGGGGGGCTGGTGGCAGGACAAGCTGGGCCGCAACCTCCACCAGAAGCGCCGGGACTTGCGGGAGAGGCGTCGGCGGGCCAAGAGGGCCCGGGGCCCCGCCAGCCTCTCCGGGAGCTTCGTCTCCTCCACCAGCGGGCCCTCCGAGTTCAGTGACTCCTCTTGTGGGGCCAGCAGACCCCGGCCGAGGCGGACCCCTGCCCCAAAAAGGACGGAGAGCCCCCCTCTCCCTTCCCAAGAGGCCGAGACGGAGACGGAGGACCCCCTCGGGGGGCTGCTCTCCTCCCAGACGCTGAGCGCCAAGGGTATCCCGCGGGAGAGGAGGCGCACCCTCCGGCAGTACCTGGCCCTCTGGGACCCCCAGAAGGAGGAGGAGGGGGAGGGGGACGCGGCGGCAATCACGCAAGACCCCCAAGCGGACCCCCCAGGGCTGCCCCTCAGCCAGGCTTCCCGGGGGACCACCTGCTCCCAGGGCTCCTCCTCCTCACAGCGGGCCAAGAAGAAGGCGCGCATGGGGTTCTGAGGGGACCCCCCACCCGTGAGAAAACGAGGGGAGTGGGCTTCCCACTGGAAGAAGGGGGAGCGCACGGGGTTCCAATGGGGACAATGTGTATAACTGCCGTGAATACTTTTCAAACCCAGCGAGAGAGGGTCTACCAGAACTTTTGCACAAAGAATGACATTGGACTTCCAGATTCCGTAGGCGAGGGTGGAATGAAAAGTAATGCCTCCGCCTTCCCTACATAGTTTGGCCCTAGTTTTGCAATGGAAGGGAGTCCGAAGCAGGCCTTCCCCCCAGGACTCCCACTCCCACATTCGCACGTCCACTGTATTTCCCGCTTTGCAATAAAGCCATGTTTTTCTATTTCCATTCCTTGTTCAATAGCACAAGAGTTTGGGTGTGAAGGACAGGGGGGGTTATTATTATTTGATACACAATAATAGGAGTCCACAGCAGACAAGGTCACTCTGCTCGCTGTTGTATTGGATCACGCGTCGGACACTTCCCAAGCTGGAATACTGTGCCCAGAGAAAGAGGGCGACTCAAAGGATCACGGGTCTGGAGGACAAGCCCTATGAGGAGCGGCTTAAGGAGCTGGGCTTCTTTAGCCTGAAGAAGAGAAGGCTGAGAGGAGACATGATGAGGGCCATGGATCAGTATGTGAGGGGAAGCCACAGGGAGGAGGGAGCAGATCAAGGGTCTGGAGAACACGCCCTATGAGGAGCGGCTTAAGGAGCTGGGCTTCTTTAGCCTGAGGAAGAGAAGGCTGAGAGGAGACATGATGAGGGCCATGTATAAATATGTGAGAGGAAGCCACAGGGAGGATATATAATACTAATACTGTGCTATGCTGAGAATATAATGTATTGTATGTACATATAATATTAATAATACTGTAGTGGAATATAATACTAATAATATAATAATTATGTATTATATAATACAGTCAGTATTATCAATAACATTGTAGTATTGTGGTACAGTACAATATAATACAATATATAATACTGATGTTGTGCTATGCTAATCATATAATGTATTGTATGTAGATATAATGTATTGTATGTAGGTATGACTTGTAAGCTTCTCTGAGTCCCCTTTGGGGTGAGAGAGGACGGTAGTAAATAAAGTTTCCTGAGTCAGGCGAGCGGTGATCCTTGAGGCCGAAGCCCCCAATGGGTGACCCCTGCCCGCTTTTCCCTTCCCCTGCCCCTCTTTTGCAGGCATCGCGGCTGCCCTTGTCCCGGGGGGCCACCACCACCGGTCCCTTGTGGTCTTCCATCTCTCCGAGGCGGGCGACCTCTTCTTCCACCCGATGCTTTGCCAGGAGGAGGAAGAGGAGGAGGAGGAGGAGGAAGAAGAGGGGCGACAAGAGAAGCACCTGGACGCGGAAGAGGGAGAGAAGGGTGTCCCTGTCTCGGAAGGGGACCCCCCGTACGTGCGCTGGCTGAAGGCCTTCCTGGCGGCCTGGGAGGGTCTGCCTTGGGACGCGCAGGGGAGACCCCCCACCCCGTCCACGCTCAGCCAGGCCTTCCTCTTCAAGCGGGGGGAGTTGCAGGAGGGGCGGGACGAGGCCCGCTGCAAGGAGGCCCGCCGGCACCTGCGCCGCGCCATGGAGGAGAGGGGCCTGCTGGGGCCCCTGGGGGACGGGGGCCCCTCCCCGCCTCTGCCCCCACCGGAGATCCCCCTCAAGGACCTGGACGAGCTCAGCGAGCGGATGGAGGCCTCCTGGGGGGGCGGCTGGGGGGGCTGGTGGCAGGACAAGCTGGGCCGCAACCTCCACCAGAAGCGCCGGGACTTGCGGGAGAGGCGTCGGCGGGCCAAGAGGGCCCGGGGCCCCGCCAGCCTCTCCGGGAGCTTCGTCTCCTCCACCAGCGGCCCCTCCGAGTTCAGTGACTCCTCTTGTGGGGCCAGCAGACCCCGGCCGAGGCGGACCCCTGCCCCAAAAAGGACGGAGAGCCCCCCTCTCCCTTCCCAAGAGGCCGAGACGGAGACGGAGGACCCCCTCGGGGGGCTGCTCTCCTCCCAGACGCTGAGCGCCAAGGGTATCCCGCGGGAGAGGAGGCGCACCCTCCGGCAGTACCTGGCCCTCTGGGACCCCCAGAAGGAGGAGGAGGGGGAGGGGGACGCGGCGGCAATCACGCAAGACCCCCAAGCGGACCCCCCAGGGCTGCCCCTCAGCCAGGCTTCCCGGGGGACCACCTGCTCCCAGGGCTCCTCCTCCTCACAGCGGGCCAAGAAGAAGGCGCGCATGGGGTTCTGAGGGGACCCCCCACCCGTGAGAAAACAAGGGGGAGTGGGCTTCCTACTGGAAGAAGGGGGAGCGCACGGGGTTCCGATGGGAACATGTTTATAACTGCCATGAATACTTTTTATACCAGGTTCACAATTTTCAGCGTGAGAGGGTCTATCAGAACTTTTGCGCAAAGAATGACATTGGACTTACAAACTCTGTATACGAGGGTTGAAAGAAAAGTAATGCCTCCACCTTCGTTACTTGGGTGGGAATATTTTAATAAATCAAACGCCTTGTAATCAAGCCCCTTGGTCTGTCTCCCTATGGATGTCCCGGTCCTCAAACACTCTCTGCTTCATTTGGAAAAAAGCCGCACTTGCAGAGCTCAGGTGGTGTTGAATTTCCATCTCACTGTTGACGTCTGTAGACAGTCCACGTTTTGCAGGCATATATCAGGGTTGGGAGGACAATAGCCTTGTAAACAAGCACCTTGGTCTCCGTATGGATGTCCCAGTCCTCAAACACTCTCTGCTTCATTTGGAAAAAAGCCGCACTTGCAGAGCTCAGGTGGTGTTGAATTTCCATCTCACTGTTGACGTCTGTAGACAGTCCACGTCTTGCAGGCATATAGCAGGGTTGGGAGGACAATATCTTTATAAACAAGCCCCTTGGTCTCCCTACGGATGTCCCAATCCTCAAACACTCTCTGCTTCACTTGGAAAAAAGCTGTAGTCACAAAGCTCAGACGGTGTTGTATTTCAGTGTCAATGTTGGTGGAGAGGCGGCTGCCAAAGGAGCGGAAATGGTCCACATTTTCTAATGTTACACCATTAAGCTATTCAAGTACCTAGAGACAAAGGCTGTCAAAATGTATGCATTCATTCTGCAGTAGAGATGCGCCCTTGGTCTCCTTTCCAATGAGCCTTCTGTAAAGAAAATAAGGGTTTTATATTGCACGTGACAGGGGGGGAAACTTTCTTTTCAATCCCACCGCTGCCACCACTGTAACATTATATACTAGGCCTGGGTAACAACGGAAAAATTTGTTTCTAAAATCGATTCGTTTTTTGGGGTTTTTTGCGTTTCAATATTGAAAAGAATTCCGAAATTTTCCTTTAAAAAAGTTCGATATTTACGAAATTTCATAAATGGTAAAAAAAATTACAAAACAATAACGAAACAATAACGAATCAATTCGTTAATGGCGGCCGCAATCGCGCAATACGCTAAAAAAACTTCTGAAGCTTCTCTCTCCCTCTGTTGGTGTGATATTATAATTTTTTTTCACTAATTAAACAAAAAACAACTATAAAACTTGCCCCAGACATGCGGAAATAATAACGAAACGACCTCAAACCAATAACGAAACGAATACATAACGAAATACGAAGCATTTACGAAACGAATTGAAAAATTCGTTTCGTTTTTAAGTTGCTCCAGAATGATTCGTTATTGCTTTGTTAACAAAAAAAATAACGAATTTTTAACGAATTAACGAAACCGCCCAGCCCTATTATATACGAGGGGATTACAGGTGATGAGAGAGAACAGTGTGTGTGTAATGGTAGGTTTGCTGCCACCACCCCAAATTACAGTTTGAGGAATTGTCTTGTTGTTGTACTTGAGGTAAAATGTCCCTATACACCGGCTCTTCCTTTTGGTTCCCTTTCTGGTGACTGAACTGTAGAGATGTGGAGGCTGACTGGATCTAACCTTATATGATGGAACAAGGCTGAGGCAGATTAACAGTAAACGAGAGAACAGGTTTATTGAAGTATTTGGAGCAAACAACTGACTACTGAGAGGTACATACGCGTAATTTGTTTCTGAAGCACAGACTTATGAAGCAAATGGTTTCTTTAGAAGGAGTAACTTTTCCTTAACATGAGCTACTTTCTTCACACTATCCTGTGATAGGTAAAAGTACGACTCTTTGACCAGCTGCCCCTGGCTGCCTTCCAGAGTATCGAGGTTTCCCCTGGACTACTCTGAACTTTAGGGAAATAAACCCATTTGTATTCTGTCCTAATACAAGTAAACAAGCCTTCACTTCGACTGCCCTAGTCGCACTATACAGAAGCACTTGCTCTTTTATTATTCCCTAACAGGCTAATTCCTAGCTCACTCAGAAACTCTCTTCTCCCTGTCTGAAATCCTAACCCTTTCTCTCCTAGATCAAATCCTTCTCTCTCTTCTGTCAGAAATGACAGCCTATTTACACTCTCCTTCAACTCCTCCCCTTGGGGTCTGAACCAATCAGGAGTTAGCTGACTCCTCCCCTTGCCTCTCTGCCTATACCATCATGTCTGCCATCCTGAGCTGCCTTCCCAACATGGAGGCCAGCTCACTGACTTCCAGGCTGCGGCCTACAAAGACAAGGTATGAGTTCACTACACCCTCATTCCCCAGAAGGCACCAAAGCCATGCAACCAAACTTCTCTTCCCCTGGCCTTGCTAGACTGCAGCTCCCAGTATCCCCAACCACAGAACAGAAAAGACCACAGGGAAGGGGCGGGGAGATATTCCATTTGATGATGGTAGAAATTGCAAAGTGGGGTTGCAGGAGGTAAAGGGTCAGCAAGGGGTCAAGCTGTTGCATGCCTCCCCCCCCCCCAATCTCAGCTTGAGCCCCCTTCCTCCTCTCGCACCTCGATCAAGGGCTGACAATCTCAGGTTGTTTTAAGAAGCTAATGTTAACTATATTTGAAAATGTTTGGCATTACTTGTATATCAGCTGTACTTGCCACTTTGCAATAAAACAATGTTATATATATTTTTATTGTCCAATAGCATAAGAGTTTGCTTGTAAAGGACAGGGGAGTTGTTTATTATTATTATTATTATTATTATTATTATTGTTATCTAAAAATGCTCTGTGCGTAATGAGTTAGAATCATAGAATCAAAGAGTTGGAAGAGACCTCCTGGGCCATCCAGTCCAACCTCATTCTGCCAAGAAGCAGGAATATTGCATTCAAATCACCCCTGACAGATGGCCATCCAGCCTCTGTTTAAAAGCCTCCAAAGAAGGAGCCTCCACCACACTCCAGGGCAGAGAGTTCCACTGCTGAACGGCTCTCACAGTCAGGAAGTTCTTCCTCATGTTCAGATGGAATCTCCTCTCTTGTAGTTTGAAGCCATTGTTCCATTGCGTCCTAGTCTCCAGGGAAGCAGAAAACAAGCTTGCTCCCTCCTCCTCCCTGTGGCTTCCTCTCACATATTTATACATGGCTCTCATCATATCTCCTCTCAGCCTTCTCTTCTTCAGGCTAAACATGCCCAGTTCCCTAAGCCACTCCTCATAGGGCTTGTTCTCCAGACCCTTGATCATTTTAGTCTCCCTCCTCTGGACACATTCCAGCTTGTCAATATCTCTCTTGAATTGTGGTGCCCAGAATTGGACACAATATTCCAGGTAAAGTGGTCTAACCAAAGCGGAATAGAGGGGTAGCATTACTTCCTTAGATCTAGACACTATGCTCCTATTGATGCAGGCCAAAATCCCATTGGCTTTTTTTGCCGCCACATCACATTCCTGGCTCATGTTTAACTTGTTGTCCACGAGGACTCCAAGATCTTTTTCACACGTACTGCTCTCGAGCCAGGCATTGTCCCCCATTCTGTATCTTTGCATTTCGTTTTTTCTGCCAAAGTGGAGTATCTTGCATTTGTCACTGTTGAACTTCATTTTGTTAATTTTGGCCCATCATCTCTCTAATCTGTCAAGATGGTTTTGAATCCTGCTCCTGTCCTCTGGACTATTGGCTATCCCTCCCAATTTGGTGTCGTCTGCAAACTTGATGATCCTGCCTTCTAGCCCTTCATCTAAGTCGTTAATAAAGATGTTGAACAGGACCGGGCCCAGGACGGAACCCTGCGGCACTCCACTTGTCACTTCTTTCCAGGATGAAGAGGAAGTTCCTTAAAAACAAAAGAACCAATGAACGAAATCACACCAAATTTGGCAACAAAATGTCTCACAACACAAGGAGTGACCATCACTGTTAGGAATTGTGGGAGTTGTAGTCCAAAACCCCTGCAAGGCCCCATTTGGCCCCTGCCTGCTGCAGAACATGTGCCTGTGCATGGAGAGGAGGAGGAGGAGGAGGAACTCTTCCCCAAGCTCCCCTGCAATTGCAAAATTGCAAAAGATGCCCATGAAAAAGAAACTCCCTGCAATGCAGGCTGAGCATGCATGTTCTTTCAAATCTACATAAATGTGGGCGGGGCTTCCTTCTCTTCCAATCCCAGGGCGCCAGCTCGGCACTTCCACCCGCGGCCACCAGGGGGCGAGCTGCTGCCAAGTCCGCGCATGCGCGAAGGGCGTGTCAAGCAAAGGGGTGGTGGGCGTGGCCAAAGGGAGAGGTGGGCGTGTCCGGCATGGCGTCGGCGGCGAGGGTGGCGTTCCGCGGGGGCCTGCTGGGGGCGCTGTTGCTCCCGCTCCTCTCCCGCGCCGGAGGGAGGCGCGCCACGCTTCCGGTCACGGTGAGTCAGTGAGCGAGCGACGGATAAAAGGCGACTTCCGGGTTCCAGGCCCGAAAGGGGCGGGGCCACGGAGGGGGGCGGAGCTAGAGGGAGAGGCCACGCCCCTTCCTGCCTCACTGCCCTTCCCTGCCCTGCAGTTCTGTTATTGTTATTATTTAATATTATTATTATTAATTTATTTATTACCTGCCTCTCCTTTGGGCAGCTAATAAATAAATATAGTTAAAAATATTGTTATTATTATTATTATTGTCTGCTATTATTATTATTATTTTCCATTATCATTATTAGATTCCATTATTATTATTATTATTATTATATTCTGCTATTATTATTTTCCATTATTATTATTATTATTATTATTATTGTCTGCTATTATTATTATTATTTTCCATTATCATTATTAGATTCCATTATTATTATTATATTCTGCTATTATTATTTTCCATTATTATTATTATTATTGTCTGCTATTATTATTATTATTTTCCATTATCATTATTAGATTCCATTATTATTATTATTATTATTATTATATTCTGCTATTATTATTTTCCATTCTTCTTCTTCTTCTTATTATTGTCTGCTATTATTATTATCTTCCATTATCATTATTAGATTCCATTATTATTATTATTATTATTATTATTATTATTATTATTATATTCTGCTATTATTATTTTCCATTATTATTATTATTATTGTCTGCTATTATTATTATTATTTTCCATTATCATTATTAGATTCCATTATTATTACTATTATTATTTCTTGTTTGTTTATTACCTGCCTCTCCTATTATTATTATTATTATTATTATTATTGTCTGCTATTATTATTATTATTTTCCATTATCATTATTAGATTCCATTATTATTATTATTATTTCTTGTTTGTTTGTTACCTGCCTCTCCTATTATTATTATTATTATTATTGTCTGCTATTATTATTATTATTTTCCATTATCATTATTAGATTCCATTATTATTATTATTATTATTTCTTGTTTGTTTATTACCTGCCTCTCCTATTATTATTATTATTATTATTATTATTGTCTGCTATTATTATTATTTTCCATTATCATTATTAGATTCCATTATTATTATTATTATTATTATTATTATTTCTTGTTTGTTTATTGCCTGCCTCTCCTATTATTATTATTATTATTGTCTGCTATTATTATTATTATTATTTTCCATTATCATTATTAGATTCCATTATTATTATTATTATTTCTTGTTTGTTTATTACCTGCCTGTCCTATTATTATTATTATTATTATTATTATTGTCTGCTATTATTATTATTATTATTATTTTCCATTATCATTATTAGATTCCATTATTATTATTATTATTATTATTATTATTATTTCTTGTTTGTTTATTACCTGCCTGTCCTATTATTATTATTATTATTATTATTATTATTATTATTATTGTCTGCTATTATTATTATTATTTTCCATTATCATTATTAGATTCCATTATTATTATTATTATTTCTTGTTTGTTTATTACCTGCCTCTCCTATTATTATTATTATTATTATTATTGTCTGCTATTATTATTATTATTTTCCATTATTATTAGATTCCATTATTATTATTATTATTATTATTTCTTGTTTGTTTATTACCTGCCTATCCTATTATTATTATTATTATTGTCTGCTATTATTATTATTATTATTTTCCATTATTATTATTATTATTATTATTTCTTGTTTGTTTATTACCTGCCTCTCCTATTATTATTATTATTATTATTATTATTATTTCTTGTTTATTACCTGCCTCTCCTATTATTATTATTATTATTATTGTCTGCTATTATTATTATTATTTTCCATTATCATTATTATTATTATTATTATTTCTTGTTTATTACCTGCCTCTCCTATTATTATTATTATTATTATTGTCTGCTATTATTATTATTATTTTCCATTATCATTATTATTATTATTATTATTATTTCTTGTTTATTACCTGCCTCTCCTATTATTATTATTATTATTATTGTCTGCTATTATTATTATTATTTTCCATTATTATTATTATTATTATTATTATTGTCTGCTATTATTATTATTATTTTCCATTATCATTATTAGATTCCATTATTATTATTATTATTATTATTATTATTTCTTGTTTGTTTATTACCTGCCTCTCCTATTATTATTATTATTATTATTGTCTGCTATTATTATTATTATTTTCCATTATCATTATTAGATTCCATTATTATTATTATTATTATTATTATTTCTTGTTTGTTTATTACCTGCCTCTCCTATTATTATTATTATTATTATTATTATTGTCTGCTATTATTATTATTATTTTCCATTATCATTATTAGATTCCATTATTATTATTATTATTATTATTTCTTGTTTGTTTATTACCTGCCTCTCCTATTATTATTATTATTATTATTATTATTGTCTGCTATTATTATTATTATTTTCCATTATCATTATTGTTGTTGTTCATTCGTTCAATCGTCCCCGATCTTTGTGACCTCACGGACCAGCCCACACCAGAGCTCCCTGTCGGCCGTCACCACCCCCAATTCCTTCAAGGTCAGTCCAGTCACTTCAAGGATGCTCTCCATCCATCTTGCCCTTGGTTGGCCCCTTTTCCTTTTGCCTTCCACTTTCCCCAGCATAATTGTCTTCTCTAGGCTTTCCTGTCTCCTCATGATGTGGCCAAAGTACTTCATCTTTCCCTCTCGTCTCCTTCCCTCCAGTGAGCAGTCGGGCTTTATTTCCTGGAGGATGGACTGGTTGGATCTTCTTCTCGCAGTCCAAGGCACTCTCAGCACTTTCCTCCAACACCACAGCTCAAAAGCATCTCTCTTCCTTCACTCAGCCTTCCCTCAGGTCCAGCTCTCACATCCGTAGGTGACTCCAGGGAAGACCATGGCTTGGACTAGGCAATGGATCTTGGTTGCCAGTCTGATGTCTCTACTCTTGACTATTTTATCGAGACTGGACATTGCTCTCCTCCCAAGAAGGAAGCGTCTTCTGATTTCCTGGCCACAGTCTGCATCTGCAGTCATCTTTGCACCTAGAAATACAAAGTCTGTCACGGCCTCCACATCTTCTCCCTCTATTTCCCAGTTGTCAATCATTCTTGTTGCCATCATCTTGGGTTTTTTGAGGTTTAGCTGCAACCCGGCTTTTGCGCTTTCTTCTTTCACCTTGATTAGAAGGCTCCTCAGCTCCTCCTTGCTTTCGGCCATCAGAGTGGTGTCATCTGCATATCTGAGGTTGTGAATGTTCCTTCCAGCCATTTTCACCCCAGCTTTGCATTCCTCGAGCCCCGCACATCCTCGCATGATGTGTTCTGCATACACGTTAAAGAGGTTGGGTGAGAGGATGCAGCCTTGCCGTACACCTTTCCCAATCTTGAACCCGTCTCCTGTTCCGTGGTCAGTTCTGACTGTGGCTCCTTGGTCCTTGCACAGATTCCTCAGGAGAGAGGGAAGGGGGCTTGGGATGCCCATCCCACCAAGAACTTGCCACAATTTATGATGATCCACACAGTCAAAGGCTTTAGAGTAGTCAATGAAGCAGAAATAGATGTTTTTCTGGAACTTCCGGCCTTTCTCCATTCTCCAGCATCCGGATATTGGCAATCTGGTCTCTGGTTCCTCTGCCTTTTCTAAACCCAGCTTGAACATCTGGCAACTCTCGCTCCATGTCTTGCTGGAGTCTTCTTCCTTGCAGGATCTTGAGCATTCCCTTCCTGGCATGAGAAATAAGGGCCACTGTACGGAAGTTGGAGCAGTCTTTCGCATTTCCCTTTTTTGGTATGGGGATATAAGTTGATTTTTTCCAGTCTGATGGCCATTCTTGTGTTTTCCATATTTGCTGGCATTATTATTATTATTCTATTATTATTTTCAATTATTATTATAGTCTATTATTATTTTCAATTATTATTATATTCTGCTATTATTATTTTCCATTATTATTATTATTATTATTATTATTATATTCTGTGTTAATTATTTTCTAATATTATTATTATTATATTCTGCTATTATTATTTTCCATTATTATTATTATTATATTTTCCATTATTTATTATTATTATTATTATTATTATTATTATTATTTATTTTCCATTATTATTATTATATTCTGCTATTATTATTTTCCATTATTTTTATTACATTATTATTATTATTATTATATTCTGCAATTATTATTTTCCATTATTATTACTATTATATTCTATTATTATTTTCCATTATTATTATATTCTATTATTATTTCCCATTATTATTATTATCACCATTATTATCTGCTGTTATTATTTTCCATTATAATTATAACTATTATATTCCACTATTACTATTTTCCATTATTATATTTTAAAATTATTATTTTATGTATTCCCGCCTCCCCTTAGGGCTCAAGTCAGAGCGCAACATAGTTAAAATACATAGAATCCTAGTGCTGGAGGGTCTCCCAGAGATGATGCAGTCCAACCCCCTTCTTTCTGCCAGGAAGGATGACACCATTCAAGCCCCCTCGGCAGGTGACCACCCAGCCTCTGCTCAAAAACCTCCAGAGAACGGAGGCTCCCCCCATTTCTGTCCCCCATGTCCCAGTGGTATTTATTGGGGAGGGGGGTCATTATGGGACTGAACTGGTTTGTGTTGTGTCTCGTGGCAGAGGGGCCTTGCGGTGACCCCCCGTGACCCGGACGGAGAGGTGGACAAGGCCCAGCGATCAGCCAAGGAGCAGGAGGCCTCCACTGGTCAGAAGACCATCTTCAGCCGCATCCTGGACGGCTCCATCCCAGCCAAATTCGTCTACCAGGATGAAAAGGTGGGATCGGGGGTGCATTCACACTGACCGATGACCCTGTTTTTAGTGCCAAGGCTAGACCAGTCCAGGTGTTTTGGACTCCCACAATTCAGGGTGGGCCGGATGGCCTTTTGGTGCCCCTTCCAATGCACGGTCCTGTATTTCCACAGTGCGTGGCCTTCCGGGACGTGTCCCCGCAGGCTCCCGTCCACGTGCTGGTGATCCCCAGGAAGCCCATCCCCCGCCTCAGCCAAGCGGAAGAAGCGGACACCCAGGTGAGGGTCAGCCGAAAGGTCACACAAACACAATTGTCGAAGTATTGTTGAAGGCTTTCACTGCTGGAATCACTGGGGTGTTGTGTGGCTTCTGGACTGTATGGCCAATGTGTTCTAGCAGCACTTTCTCCTGATGTTTCACCTCCATCTGCTTCTCCCCGTTTATGATTTCAGCTCCTGGGTCACTTGCTGCTGGTGGCCAGCCAGGTGGCCAAGGCCGAGGGTCTTTCCGAGGGCTACCGTGTGGGTGAGTAGGAAATAATAATAATAATAATAATAATAATAATAATAACAACAACAACACTTTATTTATATTCCTCCCTTCTTCCTGAGCAGATTACAGCATATAAACAGACACAGATAAACATTCAATGCCTTATAACAGTGAAATACAATGAGACACAAAGGCAAAGGCTTCTCCTTTCATTTCTGGCTCATCTCCAGCTCTGGGGCAGTGTAACTATCACTGGGACAAGAGAATAGAACACTTTATTTATATTCCCCCCTTCTTCCCGAGGGGACTCAGAGCGGATTATGGTATATAAACAGACACAGATAAACATTCAGTGCCTTGTAACAGTGAAATAAAATAAGACGCAAAGGCAAAGGCTTCTCCTTTCATTTCAGGCTCATCTCCGGCTCTGAGTCAGTGTAACTATCACTGGGACATGATAATAATAGAACAACAGTATTAATATTCAGCCCTTCTCCCCGAAGGGACTCAGAGCGGATAACAGCATATAATAATAATAATAATAATAATAATAATAATAATAATAACAACAACAACAACAACAACAACAACAACAACAACAACACTTTATTTATATTCCTCCCTTCTTCCTGAGGGGACTCAGAGCAGATTATAGAATATAAACAGACACAGATAAACATTCAGTGCCTTGTAACAGTGAAATACAATGAGACACAAATACAAAGGCAAAGGCTTCTCCTTTCACTTCCGGCTCATCTCTGGCTCTGCAGCAGTGTAACTATTACTGGGACAAGAGAATAGAACACTTTATTTATATTCCTCCCTTCTTCTTGAGGGGACTCAGAGCAGTTTACTTTACAGCAAATAATAATAATAATAATAATAATAATAATAACAACAACAACAACAACAACAACAACAACAACAACAACAACACTTTATATTCCTCCCTTCTTCCTGGGGATACTCACAGTGGATTACAGCATATAAACAGACACAGATAAACGTTCAGTGCCTTGTAACAGTGAAATACAATGAGACACAAATACAAAGGCAAAGGCTTCTCCTTTCATTTCCGGCACATCTCCGGCTCTGAGGCAGTGTAACTATCACTGGGACAAGATAATAGAACACTTTATTTATATTCCGTCCTTCTTCCTGAGGGGACTCAGAGCAGTTTACAGCAAATAATAATTTATAATATAATATTAATAATATTAATAATATTATTATTATATTATAATATAATAATAATAATAATAATAATAACAACAACAACAATAACAACAACACTTTATATTCCTCCCTTCTTCCTGGGGATACTCACAGTGGATTACAGCATATAAACAGACACAGATAAACTTTCAGTGCCTTGTAACAGTGAAATACAATGAGACACAAATACAAAGGCAAAGGCTTCTCCTTTCATTTCTGGCTCATCTCTGTCTCTGGGGCAATGTGACTATCACTGGGACAAGAGAATAGAACACAGAGGGGACTCAGAGCGGATTACAGCAAATAATAATAATAATAATAATAATAATAATAATAATAATAAACAATAACAACAGCAACTTCTTTTTAATACCCTGTCATCCTCTCTCCAAAGGGACTCAGGGTGGCTTACAAGGGACAAACTCAAAAATACAGATTAAAAGCACACAATAAAATAAATCAACAACAAACACCAAACAACATTACAATCATGGTACATGTTTTAAAAACAGTTCCTTGGCCAAAAGGTTATGTGTTTAGTGTGTCAGAATCAGGGAATATATAATGCAGGCTGGGGGCTTCTGGGAGCTGTAGTAGGCTATTAGGAATTGTGGGAGTTGGAGTTGGAGTCCAAAACACCTGGAGGGAGGGCCAAAAGTGGCCCATATCTGAAAGAGGTACTGATACAGCCTCACCCACCTTTTATTCTTCTCTTGCAGTGATCAACGACGGGAAGCATGGGGCCCAGTCCGTCTACCACCTCCACCTCCACATCTTGGGGGGCCGCCAGATGGGGTGGCCCCCTGGTTGAGCTTAATGGAGGCCCCCCTGAAACTAAATAATAAAAGCTTACAAAGTGGGATCCTATTAAGGTGACCGTCGATCAGGAGAAATCTGGCCATCTGTCGGGGGTGCTTTGAATGCAATATTCCTGCTTCTTGGCAGCAGGTTGGACTAGATGGCCCACAAGGTCACTTCCAACTCTAGGATTATATGAATGCTAAGGAACGCTGCTGTGTCCCTCTTCTCTTTTTTGGCCCCAAAAACCTCCAGGGTGCTTGTATCCAGTCAAACACTAGAAGCAAGGAGATCATGCAACAGGTTTATTTGGCCAAATCGCCCTGCTGGGTGAACAAATGGAAAAGTGCCACACACCAAAACCGAGACGCAGCTCCATTTTAGGGTAATCGCCTTGAGCATGCATGCACACCTCAGGCTCTTTTCTCAAATGCATGCCTCAATTCTCATCTCTTTAGTTCCCTTCTCTGGCACCTCTGTGCCGTCACACCCAGACACTATGAAGTTACAACTAAGATGTGCTTCTCTCTTTATCTGGATGAACCACGGGTGCCTTTCTTAGAAGCTCAAGATTCTCAGCAACTGAGGCCAGTCCAGATTTGAACATCAACAGAACATTTATTTTACAAAGTCCTTGGCAGACTTGGCACAGCTTGATGGAGCTACAAACACAGTCAATTTGAGAAACCATATAGATGTTCTTTCTTTCCTTTTTCCTTCAGTTATCGAGTTAACTTTTCCCCAACGGTAGAAAAATCCTGGGATCCTTTACCCTAACCCTGAGCTGTTATCTTTCAGAAAGAGCAGGTCTTCCCCAATCTAAGCTCAAGATTAGTTTTGGAGATGAAGTAATGGAGCCTTTCTCAATGACAGAGAAACCCGGATATATTCCCTGTCCCAGCAGTGAGCTACTGTCCTTTAGAAAGAGCAGGTCTTTCTCTATCTGAGCTCAGCGCCAGTTTCAAAGGCGAGAGGTTAACTTCAACCCTATCTCAATCGTACTCACAATGGCCTGTCCGAGCTGCCTAGCTGGCCACCAGCACATCTGAGGCTTTTTCTATGCTAAAGAAAGCAGGAGAGCCTTTCCAAAATGGAGATCTCATCCCCAGGAAAAAGGGCGGTCCCTAGACCAAAAGGACACTTTGTAAAGCAATAGCTGCAAAACTTTCAGGGTGCTGCTGAGGCTGTAGCAACCCTGGGGGAAAATGCAAAGGGGTGCTATTTTATGCAACTAAAGGGCAATGCAAACCAAGCTCCTGAAAGACGGAAGAGCCTCTGTGACTGCTTTTCTTCAGATTTCCCCTCTCTCCAAAATTCGAGTGCCCCCCACCCCCAGGTTCTGTTTTTGGGAAATGAAAAAGGGAACTCGGGGTTCCAAATTGCAAATCCAAACAAGCCTGCTTCCTAATCTCCCGGAATTCGAAACTAAAACAGAACAGATTCACACACTCCTAATATCTAGGCATTTGTATAATAATAACACTAATATTTGTCGTGTCAGAACAACCAGTCTAACAGAACAAAGCAAACAAACAGAAAAAATACACAACATGTGAGTTTGGTAGCTGGTTAAATGTCCTTTGACCAGTATCTGTCCACTTGGAGTGCTTCCGGTGTTGCTGCAAGAAGGTCCTCCCTTGTGCATGTGGCGGGGCTCAGGTTGCATTGCAGCAGGTGGTCAGTGGTTTGCTCTTCTCTGCACTCGCATGCCGAGGATTCTACTTTGTAGCCCCATTTCTGAAGGTTGGCCCTGCATCTCGTGGTGCCAGAGTGCAGTCTGTTCAGTGCCTTCCAAGTCACCCAGTCTTCTGTGTGCCCAGGGGGGAGTCTCTCATTTGGTATCAGCTATTGGTTGAGGTGCTGGGTTTGAGCCTGCCACTTTTGGACTCTCACTTGCTGAGGTGTTCCAGTGAGTGTCCCTGTAGATCTTAGAAAACTATGTCTAGATTTAAGTCGTTGGCGTGCTGGCTGATACCCAAACAGGGGATGAGCTGGAGATGTCTCTGCCTTGGTCCTTTCACTATTGGCTGCTCCTTCCCGGCGGATGTCAGGTGGTGCAACACCGGCTAAGCAGTGGAATTTCTCGATTGGTGTAGGGCGCAGACACCCTGTGATAATGCGGCATGTCTCATGAAGAGCCACATCCACTGTTTTAGCGTGGTGAGATGTGTTCCACACTGGGCATGCATACTCAGCAGCAGAGTAGCACAGCGCAAGGGCAGATGTCTTCACTGTGTCTGGTTGTGATCCCCAGGTTGTGCCAGTCAGCTTTCGTATGATATTGTTTCTAGCTCCCACTTTTTGCTTGATGTTCACTAATAATAACACTTTATTTAAACATTCCGTGCCTTCAATACAGTGGAATAACAATGACGTACAAATACAAAGAAAAGAGGTAAAGGCTTTTCCATTCTTAATAATAATAATAATAATAATAATAATAATAATCTTTATTTATACCCCGCCACCATCTCCTCGATGGGGACTCGGGTCGGCTTACATGAGGCCAAGCCCAAACAATAAATTACAGCAGAATGAAACCGAATGAACCAAAAACGCAGACGATAAACAACAAAATCATAGGGTTGTAGTTTTTTCGGGCTATATGGCCATGGTCTAGAGGCATTCTCTCCTGATGTTTCGCCTGCATCTATGGCAAGCATCCTCAGAGGTAGTGAGGATGCTTGCTATAGATGCAGGCGAAACGTCAGGAGAGAATGCCTCTAGACCATGGCCATATAGCCCAAAAAAACTACAACAACCCAGTGATTATGGCCATGAAAGCCTTCGACAAAACAACATCATAATTACATAACACATGTGAATACATAACGATATAAAATTACAATAAACACAATCACAGTGACAATTTCACCTCCGGCTTCTGGAGGTGGTGCTCAACTCTGACCATGGGGAGGTGCTCTCGCTCCATTTCCAAGCCAAGGAGCCTGTTGTCCATAGACACCTCCTGGTCACATTGCCGGCATGACTGCATGGGCGCCTTTATTACCTTCCCACTGAAACAATACCTATTGATCTAAATACATATGCATGTTTTTGAACGGCTAGGTTGTCAGGAACTGGGACTAACAGCAGGAGCTCACCCCAACCCAAGGTTTCGAACTGCCGACCTCCAGGTCAGCAGTTCAGCAGCACAAGGGGTTAACCTATTATGCCATTAGGTGTTGAACATTTTAAATACATTTAAATACTCAAAATGTCAACATTTTCAACGCAAAGAATCCTCATAGTGTGTTAACTATCTCAGTAATCATGAAATAACCTTTGCACATGTTTTTTCTGTCCTGAGGAAGAACTGTGTGTGTGTGTGTGTGTGTATCTCTTAACTTGAAAGTATAGAAGTAAATCTCCCTCTGAGTAAGTAATTACAGTAGAATTCCGGTTATTTGACACGGCATGGTAACTGACTCCATCATGTGGCCAATTGGAAAAATTGCACCCTTTGATTACTTTACTTAGGCGATCCCTCGTTGTCCGAATAGGATAGTCTTCCAAGATCGGTGTCCTGGCGGTGGGTCCGAAAGTGGCTGTGGAGCCCTCTTCTTGACCTGCATCTTCTCCCGCAACGAAGGCATCGGTTTCCAACATCGACCCCGAAATTCAACACCGCCTGAGCTCTGCGAGTGCAGCATTTTCCCGAATGAAGCAGAGAATGTTTGAGGACCGGGACATCCATAGGGAGACCAAGGGGCTTGTTGATAAAACCATTGTCCTCCCAATCCTGCTATACGTCTGCGGAACGTGGACTGTCTACAGATGTCAGCATTGAGACTGAAATACAACACCGCCTGAGCTCTGCGAGTGCAGCATTTTCCCGAATGAAGCAGAGAGTGTTTGAGGTCCAGGACATCCGTAGAGATGCAAAGGCACTTGTTTACTAAGCTATTGTCCTCCCAACCCTGCTCTACACCTGTGAAACATGGACTGTCTACAGATGTCAACATTTAGACTGAAATACAACACCGCCTGAGCTCTGCGAGTGCAGCATTTTCCCGAATGAAGCAGAGAGTGTTTGAGGTCCAGGACATCCGTAGAGATGCAAAGGTGCTTGTTTACTAAGCTATTGTCCTCCCAACCCTGCTCTACACCTGTGAAACATGGACTGTCTACAGATGTCAACATTGAGACTGAAATACAACACCGCCTGAGCTCTGCGAGTGCAGCATTTTCCCGAATGAAGCAGAGAGTGTTTGAGGTCCAGGACATCCGTAGAGATGCAAAGGCACTTGTTTACTAAGCTATTGTCCTCCCAACCCTGCTCTACACCTGTGAAACATGGACTGTCTACAGATGTCAACATTTAGACTGAAATACAACACCGCCTGAGCTCTGTGAGTGCAGCATTTTCCCGAATGAAGCAGAGAGTGTTTGAGGTCCAGGACATCCGTAGAGATGCAAAGGCACTTGTTTACTAAGCTATTGTCCTCCCAACCCTGCTCTACACCTGTGAAACATGGACTGTCTACAGATGTCAACATTTAGACTGAAATACAACACCGCCTGAGCTCTGCGAGTGCAGCATTTTCCCGAATGAAGCAGAGAGTGTTTGAGGTCCAGGACATCCGTAGAGATGCAAAGGTGCTTGTTTACTAAGCTATTGTCCTCCCAACCCTGCTCTACACCTGTGAAACATGGACTGTCTACAGATGTCAACATTGAGACTGAAATACAACACCGCCTGAGCTCTGTGAGCGCAGCATTTTTCCGAATGAAGCAGAGAGTGTTTGAGGTCCAGGACATCCGTAGAGATGCAAAGGCACTTGTTTACTAAGCTATTGAGAGATGCAAAGGCACTTGTTTACTAAGCTATTGTCCTCCCAACCCTGCTCTACGCCTGTGAAACATGGACTGTCCACAGACGTCAACATTGAGACTGAAATACAACACCGCCTGAGCTCTGCGAGTGCAGCTTTTTTCCAAATGAAGCAGAGAGTGTTTGAGGACCAGGACATCCGTAGGGATAGCAAGGGGCTTGTTTATAAGGCTATTATCCTCCCAACCCTGCTATATGCCTGAGAGACGTGGACTGTCTACAGACATCACATGCAACTCCTGGAATGATTCCATCAGCGCTGCCTCCGAGAAATCCTGCAAATCTCTTGGGAAGACAGGCTTGGAAATGTCAGCATGCTGGAAGAAGAAGCAAAAGCCACCAGCATTGAAGGGATGGTCCTCTGCCATCAACTCCGCTGGACCAGCCATGTTGTCCAGATGCCCGACCACCGTCTCCCAAAGCAGTTGTTCTACTCCAAACTCAAGAATGGACAATTGAATGTGAGTGAACAGGAAAAGAGATTGAAAGATGGGCTCAAAGCTAACCTTAAAAACTCTGGCATAGACTGTGAGAACTGGGAAGCCCTGGCCCTTGAGTGCTCCAGCTGGAGGTCAGCTGTGACCAGCAGTGCTGCAGAATTTGAAGAGGCACGAATGGAGGGTGAAAGAGAGAAACGTGCCAAGAGGAAGGCGCCTCAAGCCAACCCCAACCAGGACCGCCTTCCACCTGGAAAGCAATGCCCTCATTGTGGGAGAAGATGCAGGTCAAGAAGAGGGCTCCACAGCCACCAATGGACCCACCACCAGGATACTACACTTGGAGGACCATCATCCTTGAACTACGAGGGATTGCCTAAGTAAGTACTCCAGTGTCTCTTAGACATCTTTGGACAGCTCCATGGAGAGTCAATAGTGCGATGCGGCAGCTAAAAAGGCCAATACGGTTCTAGGCCGCATCTATAACAGGCTTGGGCAAACTTTGGCCCTTCCTCCACGTGTTTTGGACTTCAACTCCCACAATTCCTAACAGTTGGTAGGAGTCCAAAACACCTGGAAGGCCCAAGTTTGCCTATGCTTGATCTATAGGAACATAACGTCCAGGTAGAGGGAAGCCCAAGTCCTGCTCTCTTCTACTTTGGTCAGATCTCCTCACCTGGAATCACCTCCCTGTGGCCAGTTCTGGGAAAGCATTTCAAGGAAGAAAGAAGCCAACTGGGGCATGTCCAGAGAAGGGCCACCAACATCATCAAAGGTCTGGAAGCCATGAGGAGAAGTTGGAGAGAAAGCTCAGAGAAGGTTTACATATTTCCAAAGGAGGTCCCACTGAGGAGTGAGAGCAAGCCATGGATTCAAGCTGCAGGAGAAGAGGTTCCATCTCAACCTTAGGAGGAACCTCCATCCAGCCTCTTGATTGCAAACCTCCCGAGAAGAAAACTCTATGAAGGTGGCGTCTTCCACTATCAAACAGCTCCTCCTGTCAGTCTCCTTCTCTGGAGGTTTGTCATCAGAGGCTGGGTGGCCCTCTACTAGGAGGGTTTTGATTCTGCACTGCTTCCTGGGCAGAAGGGGGGTCAGACTGGATGGTCATTTGAGGTCCCTTCCAGTTCTGGTATGCTATGGTTCCAAGTCCAATTGGGCGGAGAGCCTCGCTTCTCCTCCTCCATCCTGGACATCATGGAAACGTCACCTGGGCAAAGCCAAAGAGAAGCATCTGCTGACCTTGGATGGTGCAGCAGATCTTCCTTGTTCAGAAGAAGTCTTCTCCAAGGAGATGTTGGCCTGCATCAAGAGGAGCCTAGTGCCTAGATCCTGGGAAGCCAACATCTCATTGGAGCAGACTTCTTCTGAACAGGAGGCTCTGCTGCACCATCCAAGGTCAGCAGATGCTTCTCTTTGGCTTTGCCCAGGTGACGTTTCCATGATGTCCAAGATGGAGGAGAAGCAAGGCCCTACCCATGCTCTCTTCTGCTCTAATCAGACCACATCTGGAATCACAATGTCTCCAGTTCTGGGCAGTGCAGCTGAAGGGAGATGTTAACTCTAAGCTAGAATACTGTGTCTAGAGGAAGAGGGCAACTCAAAGGATCGAGAGTCTGGAGAACAAGCCCTATGAGGAGCGGCTTAAAGAACTGCGCATGTTGAGCCTGTAGAAGAGAAGGTGGAGAGAAGATATGATGAGGGCCAGGGATCAAGAGGTGAGGGAGGAGAGGGCAGATTAGGACGCAATGGAGCCATGTCTTCAAACTTCAAGAGAGGAGATTCCATCTGAACATGAGGAAGAACTTCCTGGCTGTGAGAACTGTTCAGCAGTGGAACTCTCTGCCCCGGAGTGTGGTGGAAGGAGGGTCCTTCTCTGGAGGCTTATTAAACAGAGGCTGGATGGCCATCTGTCAAGAGGTGCCATTTTCCTGCTTCTTGGCAGAAAGGGGTTGGGCTGGATGATGGCCCACCAGGGAATTCTCATGACTAACACAAAATACTGGAAGGGTTTGGTGGGCAGTGTCCTTTGGTTTTGGAGTTGTAGTTCACCTACATCCAGAGATCACTGTGGGCTCAAACAATGATGGATCTGGACCAAACTCTACACGAAGACTCAATAAGACCAAATGTGGACACTGGTGGAGTTTGGGGGAAAATAGAATCTTGTCATTTGGGGGTTGTAGTTGCTGGGATTTATAGTTCACCTACAATTAGAGAGCACTCTGAACCCCACCGACAATAGAATTGGACCAAACGTGGCACACAGTTCTCCCATGACCAACACAAAATACTGGAAGGGTTTGGTGGGCAGTGTCCTTTGGTTTTGGAGTTGTAGTTCACCTGCATCCAGAGATCACTGTGGACTCAGACAATGATGGATCTGGACCAAACTCGACACGAATACTCAATATGTCCAAATGTGAACACTTGTGGAGTTTGGGGAAAATAGAATTCTGACATTTGGGAGTTGTAGTTGCTGGGATTTATAGTTCACCTACAATCAGAGAGCATTCTGAACCCCACCAACAATAGAATTGGACCAAACTTGGCACACAGTTCTCCCATGACCAACAGAAAATACTGCAAGGGTTTGGTGGGCAGTGTCCTTTGGTTTTGGAGTTGTAGTTCACCTACATCCAGAGATCACTGTGGACTCAAACAATGATGGATCTGGACCAAACTCGACACGAATACTCAATATGTCCAAATGTGAACACTGGTGGAGTTTGGGGAAAATAGAATCCTGACATTTAGGAGTTGTAGTTGCTGGGATTTATAGTTCACCTACAATCAAAGAGCACTCTGAATCCCACCAACGACAGAATTGGGCCAAACCTCCCACACAGAACCCCCATGTGGGCCACAGCAACGCGTGGCAGGGGACGTCTGGTGTGTGCGTATGTATGTATGTGTATATATATATGTGTGTGTGTGTGTGTGTGTATGTAGATATATATACACCCTGGACATTTCATTCATACACATGCACGCACACACTCGCCTCATTTCTAGCCACAGATGCAGGTGAAACGTCAGGAGAGAATGCTACTCGAACATGGCCAAACAGCGTGGAAAAACTCACAGCAACCAAAACAAAAGTTGGGTGGCCATCTGCCGGGGGGGGGGGGGGGGGGTGGTCTTCCTGCAAAATGGCGGAAAGGGGTTGGACTAGATGTCCTTTGCATTCTCTTCCAAATCTAGGATTCCATGACTCTAACTTCCATTTGGAAAGCCCATCTTGGCCAGCGCATGGCACAGGCAAAGCCCTTATGCCAGACACCTTGTGGCCATTGGCTCTCTGCTGTTGCCCCCTCCTCACATTGCGCAGCCCAGATTCCATGCGCTCCTGTGTCGTCGTCCCCCATGCGCCACCCGCTCTCCTTTCCCAATGCGCCAGGCCTTGTGCCTTCCTGCCTGCCTGTGTGCCTCTGTGTGTTTGCTCTCCTCTCGGCTTGGCTATATTTAGCCCTGGGCCCATGGCTCCTCTCCATGGGGCATGTGTGTGCGCACAGGCACATGCATGCATGTGGGGCCCTGGCTGGAGTGTGTGTGCCTGTGTGTGTATATATATATACCGTATGTGTGTGTGTGTCTGCTGCAGGATGAGGTCTCCGGGGCCCTCGCAGGGAGCAACACCGCAGGCAGGCAGGCGCATAATGCTCCCCTTGTTCCCAGGAATGCGCCACTGCCCAGGTGGGCACCAGGTGGCGATGCAGAGCAACAAGGAGACCCAGCAGGGAGAGGGAAGCCAGGCAGGCTGGACTTGGGTCAGGCAGAGGGGTCACTCCATGTCCAGCAGCCTTGGAAACAGCCCCACTGGCCCAGTTGCAGTCATTATTATTATGGGTTGTTGTAGCATTTGATTAGCATTTGATCGCCTGCCAGTGCCTGGGGGAATCTTTTGTTGAGAGGTGATTAGATGTGTCTGATTATTTACTCTCTGCTGTTTTGCTGTTGTAATTTTAGAGTTTTTTAATATTGGCATTAATGTATTGTCGAAGGCTTTTATGGCTGGAATCACTGGATTGTTGTAGGGTTTTTTTGGGCTATATGGCCATGTTCTAGAGGCATTTTCTCCTGACGTTTCGCCTGCATCTATGGCAAGCATCCTCAGACGTAGTGAGGTCTGTTGGAACTAGGAAAATTGGGTTTATATATCTGTGGAATGACTGGGATGGGACAAAGGACTCTTGTCTGTTGGAGCTAGGTTATTGTTGTTGTTGTTGTTGGACTCCTTAAGTTGGAAGGGACCCCAAGGGCCATCCAGTCCAGCTCCCTTCCGCCAGGCAGGAAGATAGAACGACTTATATATTATTATGCATGATTATCTATTATTATTATTCGAAACACAACAAGATAAGTCCACAGCAAACAAGATCACTCTCCTGGCTGTTGTATCCAATTGTTGGTCACTTCCCAATTGTCTAGGTATTATTATTATTATTATTATTATTATTATTATTATTATTAGAAACACAAGATGAGTCCACAGCAGACAAGATCAGTCATTATTATTATGGGTTGTTGTAGGTTTAGAGGCATTCTCTCCTGACGTTTCGCCTGCATCTATGGCAAGCATCCTCAGAGGTAATGAGGTCTGTTGGAATTAGGAAAAAGGGTTTATATATCTGTGGAATGACCAGGGTGGGACAAAGGACTCTTGTCTGCTGGAGATAGGTGTGAATGTTTCAACTGACCACCTTGATTAGCATTTGATGGCCTGGCAGTGCCTGGGGGAATCTTTTGTTGAGAGGTGATTAGATGTGCCTGATTGTTTACTCTCTGCTGTTTTGCTGTTGTAATTTTAGAGTTTTTTAACATTGGCATCAATGTATTGTCGAAGGCTTTCATGGCCGGAATCACTGGGTTGTTGTAGGTTTTTTGGGGCTATATGGCCATGTTCTAGAGGCATTCCCTCCTGACGTTTCGCCTGCATCTCTGGCAAGCATCCTCAGAGGTAGTGAGGTCTGTTGGAACTATGACAAAGGGTTTATATATCTGTGGAAGGACCAGGGTGGGACAAAGGACTCTTGTCTGCTGGAGCTAGGCGTGAATGGGTTGTTGTAGGTTTTTTTCGGGCTATATGGCCATGGTCTAGAGGCATTTTCTCCTGACGTTTCGCCTGCATCTATGGCAAGCATCCTCAGAGGTAGTGAGGTCTGTTGGAACTAGGAAAAAGGGTTTATATATCTGTGGAATGACTGGGGTGGGACAAAGGACTCTTGTCTGCTGGAGCTAGGCGTGAATGGGTTGTTGTAGGTTTTTTCGGGCTATATGGCCATGTTCTAGAGGCATTCTCTCCTGACGTTTCACCTGCATTTGTGGCAAGCATCCTCAGAGGCTGTGAGGTCTGTTGGAACTAGGACAAAGGGTTTATATATCTGTGGAAGGACCAGGGTGGGACAAAGGACTCTTGTCTGCTGGAGCTAGGTTGTTGTTGTTATTGTTGGACTCCTTGAGTTGGAAGGGACCCCAAGAACCATCCAGTCCAGCTCCCTTCCGCCACGCAGGAAGATAGAACGACTTATATATTATTATCCATGATTATCTATTATTATTATTATTATTATTATTATTATTATTATTAAAAACACAACAAGATAAGTCCACAGCAAACAAGATCACTCTCCTGGCTGTTGTATCCGATCACACGTCGGTCACTTCCCAAGTGTCTAGGATTATTATTATTATTATTATTATTATTATTATTATTATTATTAGAAACTCAACAAGATGAGTCCACAGCAAACAAGATCACTCTGCTGGCTGTTGTATTGGATCACATGTTGGATATTATTATTATTATTATTATTTGAAACACAACTCCAAAATTAAAACAGCAAAACAACAGAGAGTAAACAATCAGGCACATCTAATCACCTCTCAACAAAAGAATCCGCCAGGCACTGCCAAGCCATCAAATGTTAATCAAGGTGGTCAGTTGAAACATTCACACCTAGCTCCAGCAGACAAGAGTCCTTTGTTCCACCCTGGTCATTCCACAGATATATAAACCCAATTTTTCCTACTTCCAACAGACCTCACTATCGCTGAGGATGCTTGCCATAGATGCAGGCGAAACGTCAGGAGAGAATGCCTCTAGAACATGGCCATATAATAGCTCGAAAAAACGACAACAACCCATTATTATTATTATTATTATTATTATTATTATTATTATTATTATTTGAAACACAACGAGATGAGTCCACAGCAGACAAGATCACTCTCCTGGCTGTGGTATTGGATCACACGTCGGACATCATCATCATCATCATCATCATCATCATCATCATCATTATTATAAACACAACAAGATGACTCCACAGCAAACAAGATCACTCTCCTGGCTGTTGTATTGGATCACACGTTGGATATTATTATTATTATTATTATCATTATCATTATTATTAGCAACACAACAAGATGAGTCCACAGCAGACAAGATCAGTCATTATTATTATGGGTTGTTGTAGGTTTTTTCAGGCTGTGTGGCCATGTTCTAGAGGCATTCTCTCCTGACATTTCTCCTGCATCTATGGCAAGCATCCTCAGAGGGAGTGAGGTCTGTTGGAACTAGGAAAATGGGGTTATATATCTGTGGAATGACCAGGCTGGGACAAAGGACTCTTGTCTGCTGGAGCTAGGTGGGAATTTGTTTCAACTGACCACCTTGATTAGCATTTGATGGCCTGGCAGTGCCTGGGGGAATCTTTTGTTGAGAGGTGGTTAGATGTGCCTGATTGTTTACTCTCTGTTGTTTTGCTGTTGTAATTTTAGAGTTTTTTAATATTGGCATCAATGTATTGTCAAAGGCTTTCATGGCCGGAATCACTGGGTTGTTGTAGGTTTTTTGGGGCTATATGGCCATGTTCTAGAGGCATTCTCTCCTGATGTTTCGCCTGCATCGATGGCAAGCATCATCAGAGGCAGTGAGGTCTGTGGGAAGTAGGACAATGGGTTTATATATCTGTGGAATAAAGACCAGGGTGGGACAAAGGACTCTTGTCTGCTGGAGCTAGGTGGGAATGTTTCAACTGACCACCTTGATGAGCATATAATGGCCTGACAGAGCCTGGAGCAAACTTTTGTTTAGAGGTGATTAGATGTCGTTTGTTTCCTCTCTGTTATTATGTTTATGTCTATGTATACCCTGCTTTTTCTGTCCACACAAGACCCAAAGCGGCTTATTTCCCCTCCTCGCCTCCTTCCAAAGTGTGGGACTTCTGCACCCAAAGCTGCTATTATTATTATTCTTGTTCTTATTCTTATGTTTATTTATATCCTGCTTTTTTCTCTCCACATAGGAGACTCAAAGCAGCTGCTTTCCCCTCCTCCCATCCTTCTAAAGCGTGGGACTTCTGCACCCAAAGCCATTATTGTTGTTGTTGTTTATGCTTATGATGCTTATTTATATCCCGCTTTTTTCTCTCCACAAGGAGACCCAAAGCAGCTTCTTTCCCTTCCTCCCATCTTTCCACGCAGGTTCGCAGCTTGGGTGTGATCCTGGACTCATCGCTGAGCCTGGAAGCCCAGGTCTCGGCGGTGGCCGGGAGAGCTTTTGCACAATTAAAACTCGTGCGCCAGCTGCGCCCGTACCTTGGGAAGTCGGATCTGGCCACAGTGGTCCACGCTCTTGTTACATCCCAAATAGACTACTGCAATGCACTCTACGTGGGGTTGCCCTTGAAGACTGTTCGGAAACTCCAACGAGTCCAGCAGGAGGCAGCCAGACTGCTCACCGGAGCGTCATACAGGGAGCACACCCCCCCCCCCCCCCGCTGTGTCAGCTCCACTGGCTGCCGATCCAGTTCCGAGCACAATTCAAAGTGCTGGTTTTGACCTACAAAACCCTGTATGGTTCCGGTCCAGTGTATTTGTCCGAACGGATTTCCCTCTACGTCCCACCCCGGAGTCTGAGATCGTCTGGGGAGGCCCTGCTCTCGACCCCACCGCTTTCACAAGTGAGATTGGTGGGGACGAGGAGCAGGGCCTTCTCAGTGGTGGCCCCTCACCTGTGGAACTCATTCCCGGGGAAAATTAGGGCATCAACATCCCTCCTCTCCTTCAGGAGGAAGGTAAAGATGTGGTTGTGGGACCAGGCCTTTGGGCAATCTGACATCTAGATAGGGACAATCAAACGACTAGGGCTGACAGGACTGACAATAGTGGAATTGGAATTTGGACTATGAGATAGCCAACGCTGACCGTCAATGAGGAGTAATTAGGTTTGTATCGTTTTATTGGTTTTAGGGCTGTAATGCAGGAATTGTTGTTTAACTGTTTCAACTGTTTAATTGATGTTATTTTTTTTTGCTTCTGTTATGTGATGCCGGCATCGAATTGTGCCTTTGTAAGCCGCCCTGAGTCCCCTTCGGGGTGAGAAGGGCGGGGTAGAAGCAACCGAAATAAATAAATAAATAAAATTGTTGTTGTTTATGTTTATGTCTATGTATACCCTGCTTTTTCTGTCCACAAGGAGACCCAAAGCGGCTTCTTTCCCCTCTTCGCCTTCTTCCAAAGATTGGGACTTCTGCACCCAAAACCATTGTTGTTGTTGTTGTTGTTGTTGTTTATGTTTATTTATGCCCTGTTTTTTTCTCCCCTCAAGGAGACTCAGGGTGGGGCCTCTCCTCTCCTGTCTTTCCAACGCCTGCCCGGGGCTTCTGGGCACCTGTTTCCAAGAGGCTGTGGCCTTCCCCAAGCAGAGGAGGGGGCTTCTGGGGGGCCCTTTCCCCCTCAAAGGCCGCTTGTGCAATGGATGGGGGGGGGGGGTAGTGGACGTGCCATGTGCCACGCAGGAGAGAGGCAGGTGCAGCTGCTTCTCTGCCCATTAAGAGCCTGGCTGGCTGCTGGTGCTGGTGGCGATGTGCCCGGGCCCCTCCAGGCAAGGGTGGCTAAGAATAGCCCACAAGGACCGGCCCCGGGCCCCCAAGAGCCAGCCACTCCTCCGGGATCTGCTGGGCTTCCTCTCTGGAAAAAGACACAGAGTTATATTTCCAACTTTAGGAGGAGCCTAATACTTATTATTATTATTATTATTATTATTATTATTATTATACTATACTATACTATACTATATTATTATACTATACTATTATTATACTATAAAGCTATTGTCCTCCCAACGCTGCTCTATGCCTGCAAAATGTGGACTGTCTACAGACGTCACATGCAACTCCTGGAACGATTCCATCAGCGCTGCCTCCGGAAAATCCTGCAAATCTCTTGGGAAGATAGGCAGACAAACGCCAGTGTGCTGGAAGAAGCAAAGACCACCAGCATTGAAGCAATGGTCCTCCAACATCAACTCCGTTGGACCAACCACATTGTCCGGATGCCTGACCACCGTTTCCCAAAGCAGTTGCTCTACTCCGAACTCAAGAACGGAAAACGGAACGTTGGTGGGCAGGAAAAGAGATTGAAAGATGGGCTCAAAGCCAACCTTAAAAACCCTGGCATAGACACCGAGAACTGGGAAGCCCTGGCCCTTGAGCGCTCCAGCTGGAGGACAGCTGTGACCAGCAGTGCTGCAGAATTTGAGGAGGCACGAGTGGAGGGTGAAAGAGAGAAACGTGCCAGGAGGAAGGCGCGTCAAGCCAACCCCGACCGGGACCACCTTCCACCTGGAAACCAATGCCTTCACTGCAGAAGAAGAGGCAGAGCAAGAATAGGGCTCCACAGCCACATACGGACCCACAAGAATGTTGGAAGACAATCATCCTCGGAAAGCGAGGGATCGCCTAAGAAGAAGAAGATTATTATTATTATTATTATTATTATTATTATTATTATTATTATTATTGAGAGAGATGGATTAATAATAATAATGATGATGATGTTGGTTTTTGTTTGGTTTTTGGTGTTTGGAGTGACTTGAGAAACTGCAAATCACTTCTGATGTGGGAGAACTGGCTGTCTGCAAGGAGGTTGCCCAGGGGACGTTGCCCGGATATGTTACCATCCAGTGGGAGGCTTCGCTCATGTCCTGTTATAATAGAAGTAATTCTGTCTTCCTGCCTGGAAGAAATCATCATCGTCGTCATCATCATCATCATCATCTTCAATTACTTATTAATCGCCCTCCAGGCGATTTACATTGCAGAAATTAAACAGGATAAAACACATACACACAAATATTAAAATTAACATGGGTCAAATAAGGGGGCTGGGCTGGATGGCCTCTGGGTGTGCCTTCCAACTCTAGGAGTTTAATAATAAGAGATAATCTATATAAATATAAATGTTATGTTCATTTGTGGGATTAACATAACTCAAAAACCACTGGGCAAATGGACACCAAATTTGGACACAAGACACCTCTCAGGCCAACAAGTGACCATCACTCATTAAAACATTGGAAAACACAGCGAAAGAGACTTTAAAAGCCAAAAAACCAAAAAAAAAAACACTCATTTACTTACTTAGGCGATCCCTCGCTTTCCAAGGATGATTGTCTTCCAGTGTTCTTATGGGTCCGTATGTGGCTGTGGAGCCCTATTCTTGACCTGCATCTTCTCCCGCAGTGAGGGCATCGGTTTCCAACATTGACACCGAAATTCAACACCGCCTGAGCTCTGCGAGTACAGCATTTTTCTGAATGAAACAGAGAGTGTTTGAGGACCGCGACATCCGTAGGGATACCAAGGTGCTTGTTTACTAAGCTATTGTCCTCCCAACCCTGCTATACGCCTGCAAAATGTGGAAGGCGGAAGGCGTTCTTGGTCGGGGTTGGCTTGACGCGCCTTCCTCTTGGCACGCTTCTCCCTTTCGCCCTCCATTCGTGCCGCCTCGAATTCTGCAGCACTGCTGGTCACAGCTGACCTCCAGCTGGAGCGCTCAGGAGCCAGGGCTTCCCATTTCTCAGTGTCTAAGCCAGAGTTTTTAAGGTTGGCTTTGAGCCCGTCTTTAAATCTCTTTTCCTGCCCACCAACATTCCGTTTTCCGTTCTTAAGTTCGGAGTAGAGCAACTGCTTTGGGAGACGGTGGTCGGGCATCCGGACAACGTGGCCGGCCCAGCGGAGTTGGTGGCGGAGGACCATCGCTTCAATGCTGGTGGTCTTGGCTTCTTCCAGCACACTGACGTTTGTCCGCTTGCCTTCCCAAGATATTTGCAGGATTTTCCAGAGACAGCGCTGATGGAATCGTTCCAGGAGTTGCATGTGACGTCTGTAGACAGTCCACGTCTCACAAGCATAGAGCAGGGTTGGGAGGACAACAGCTTTATAGACAAGCACCTTGGTCTCTCTATGGATGTCCTGGTCCTCAAACACTCTCTGTTTCATTCGGAAAAATGCTGCACTCGCAGAGCTCAGGCGGTGTTGTGTCTCGGTGTCGATGTTGACTTTGGTGGAGAGGTGGCTGCCAAGGGAGTGGAAATGGTCAACATTTTCTAATGTTACACCATAGAACTGTATCTCTGGCATTGGAGAGGGATTGGCCGGTACCTTGGTTTTTTCAGTGTTCAAGGACAGGCCGAGCTTCTTGTATGCTCCTGCAAAGGTGTTTAGAGTGGCTTGCAGGTCTTCTTCTGAATGCGCACAGACGACGTCATCAGCATACTGGAGTTCTATAACAGATGTTGTTGTAAACTTGGTTTTGGCTTTCAGTCTGCTGAGGTTGAATAGCTTGCCATCACCTAATCACCTTTCAAGAAGAGTTTGCTCCAGGCACAGTCAGCCCATTGTATGCTAATCAAGGTGGTCAGTTGAAAAGATTCACACCTAGCCCAACTTACAAAAGCCTTTTGTCTCACCCTGGTCTTTCCACAGATATATAAATCCCTTTTTTCCCAGCTCCAGCAGACCTCACCTCTGAGGATGCTTGCCATAGATGCAGGCGAAACGTCAGGAGAAATGCCTCTAGAACATGGCCCTATAGCCCGAAAAAACCCACAAGAACTGAGCTTGCCATCTGTCCGATAGATGATTTCTACTCCGGTGGGAAGCTTCCCATCAACAAGGTGAAGTATCATAGCGATGAAGATGGAGAATAAGTTTGGGGCAATAACACATCAACCCTGTTTGACACCTGATTCCACCTTAAATACATTACAATGCACATGCAAAACCACATATATACATGCAAACACAGATATGTACAGACTGGGCCACAGCAACGCGTGGCAGGGGACAGCTAGTGATTGATGATGATAATAATAATAATAATAATAATAATAATAATAAATGATAATGATGTATAAAAGTAATTCTATTTTCTCGCCTGAGCAGAATGGGTTTGGACTGGATGGTCTCTGGGGGTCCCTTCCACCTCTAGGAGTCTAATAATAATAATAATAATAATGGTTAATAATAATAATAATAATAATAATAATGTTGTTCATTTGTTCAGTCGTCTCCGACTCTTCGTGACCTCCTGGACCAGCCTACGCCAGAGCTCCCTGTCGGCCGTTACCACCCCCAGCTCCTTCAAGGTCAGTCCAGTCACTTCAAGGGTGCCATAATAATAATAATAATAATAATAATATTACAGCTAGTGATGATGATGATGCTGGCTCTGCTCAGGGCCTGACTCAAAGGTAAACAAACACACAAACATTCTCAAACACACCTATTAAATCATATATTCATATATTCATCACTAGCCATAATAATAATAATAATAATAATAATAATAATAATAATAATAAATGATAATGATGTATAATAATACAAAAGTAATTATATCTTCCTGCCTGAGCAGAATGGGGTTGGACTGGATGGCCTCTGGGATTCCCTTCCTTCGGGTTCTAGGTTCCAGCGTTGGGCAGAGGGCGCCCCCTGCTGGCTACTGCAGAGCGCCCTCCTTGGGGCGTCCCTGGGCCTCGCAAAAGGGGCGGGGCCTCAGGCTGACTTCTCGGCCAATAGGCGTGCCGCGTCTCGCGCGTGGGCAGGGAGGGAGCCAATCAGAGCAGGCCGCCCTCCCTCCTTACTTCCTTGTTTACCATCTCCATGGAAACGTCGCAGGCGTGGCGAGGATGGAGCTGGACGGGTGAGGAGGGGGGGCTGCCTTCTCATATTTACATATCTTATGAATATATGACTTAATAGGTGTGTTTGGGAATGTTTGTGTGTTTGTTTACCTGTGAGTCAGAGCCAGGAGGGAAAGACACACTGCTAGGGTTCTTGTAGGTTTTTCTGGGCTGTATGGCCATGTTCCAGAGGCATTTTCTCCTGACGTTTCGCCTGCATCTATGGCAAGCATCCTCAGACCAGGGTGGGACAAAGGACTCTTGTCTGCTGGAGCTAGGCGGGAATGTCTTAACTGACCACCTTGATTAGCATATAATGGCCTGCCTGAGCCTGGGAAAATCTTTTGTTGAGAGGTGATTAGATGTCGTTGTAGGTTTTTTCGGGCTGTATGGCCATGGTCTAGAGACATTTTCTCCTGACATTTCACCTGCATCTATGGCAAGCATCCTCAGAGGTAGGTGTTTTGGAACTAGGAAAATGGGTTTATATATCTGTGGAATGATGTCCAGGGTGGGACAAAGGACTCTTGTCTGCTGGAGCCAGGGGTGAATGTTTCCACTGACCACCTTGATTAGCATATAATGGCCTGCCTGAGCCTGGGAAAATATTTTGTTGAGAGGTGATTAGATGTCCTTGTTGTAGGTTTTTCCAGGCCATATGACCATGTTCTAAAAGCATTCTCTCCTGATGTTTCACCTGCAACTATGGCAAGCATCCTCAGAGGTAGTGAGGTCTGCTGGAAGTAGGAAAATGGGTTTATATATCTGTGGAATAATGTCCAGGGTGCGACAAAGGACTCTTGTCTGCTGGAGCTAGGGGTGACCACCTTGATTAGCATATAATGGCCTGACAGTGCCTGGAGCAAACTTTTGTTGAGAGGTGATAAGGCGGATAACAATTCAATTCTCCAGAATAGACTTCTCACTGTATTGTCGAAGGCTTTCATGGCTGGAATTACTGGGTTGTTGTAGTTTTTTTCGGGCTATATGGCCATGTTCTAGAGGCATTATCTCCTGACATTTCACCTGCATCTATGGCAAGCATCCTCAGAGGGAGTAAGGTCTGTTGGAACTAGGAAAAGGGGTTTATATATCTGTGGAATGTCCAGGGTGGGACAAAGGACTCTTGTCTGCTGGAGCTAGGGGGAATATCTCAACTGACCACCTTGATTAGCATATATTGGCCTGCCTGAGCCTGGGAAAATCTTTTGTTGAGAGGTGATTAGATGTCCTTGTTGTAGGTTTTTCCAGGCTATACGGCCATGGTCTAGAGGCATTATCTCCTGACGTTTCCCCTGCATCTATGGCAAGCATCCTCAGAGGTAGTGAGGTCTGTTGGAAGTATATATATATATGTGGAATGACCAGGGTGGGACAAAGGACTCTTGTCTGCTGGAGCTAGGTGTGAATATTTCAGCTTACCACCTTCATTATCATTGAAAGGCCTGGCTGAGCCTGGGGGAATCTTTTGTTGAGAGGTGTTAAGATGTGCCATTGAAATCCACAAGAAGCATGTGGACAATTTCAACAGAAAGGAGGAGACCATGAAAATGAACAAAATCTGGCTACCAATATGAAAAAACTCTAAAATTAAACAAAACAACAGAGAGGAAACAACCAGGCACATCTTAACACCTCTCAACAAAAGATTCCCCCAGGCTCAGCCAGGCCTTTCAAAGCCAATGAAGGTGGTCAGTTGAAACATTCACACCCGGCTCCAGCAGACAAGAGTCCTTTGTCCCACCCTGGTCATTCCACAGATATATAAACCCTTTCTCCTAGTTCCAACAGACCTCACGACCTCTGAGGATGCTTGCCATAGATGCAGGCGAAACGTCAGGAGAGAATGCCTCTAGAACATGGCCATATAGCCCGAAAAAAACCCACAAGAACCTAGTGATTCCAGCCATGCAAGCCTTCGACAATACATAAAATTATTTTCATTGATATTTCACAACTGTAATTTTGCTACTGTTGTGAATAGCCATGTAAATATCTGATACGCAGGATGGATTTTCATTCACTGGACCAAATTTGGGACAAATACCTGATACACCCAAATTGGAATAATGCTGGAGTTGGGGCAGGATTGATTTTGTCATTTGGGAGTTGTAGTTGCTGGGATTTATAGTTAATCTAGTCAGGTGGCCAAGGCCGAGGGCCTCTTTGAGGGCTACAGTGTGGGTGAGTAGAAAATAATAATTATTTCTTCCCTCCCTTCTTTTCTCTTCTTTCCTCCTTTCTTTTCTTCTTCTCATCTTCTCTTCCTTCCTTCCTTCCTTCCTTCCTCCTTTCCTCCCTCCTCTTTCCTTCCTTTCTTTTCTTCCTCCCTCCTTTCCCTCCCTCTCACCTTTTCTCCTTTTCTTCCTTTTTTCTCTCATCTTTTCTTCCTTCCGTTCTTCCTTTCCTCTCTTTCTCCTTCACCTCACTTCCTTCCTTATTTCCTTCCTTCTTTCCCTCCCTCCCATCTTTTCCTCTTTCCTCCTATTCTCCCTTCTTTCCTTCCTTCCTTCCTTCCTTCCTTCCTTCCTTCCTTCCTTCCGCCTTTCCTCCCTTTTTTCCCTCCCTCCCTCCCTTCTTCCCTCCCTGCTTTCTTCTCTCCCTTCCTCCTTTCCTCCTTCCTCTCTTTACCTCTTTCTTTTCTTCCTCCCTCCTTACCCTCCCTCTCATCTTTTCTCCTTTCCTTCCTCTTTTTTCGTCTCATCTTTTCTTCCTTCTGTCCTCCCTTCCACCCCTCCCTCCCTCCCTTCCTCCTTTCCTCTCTTTCTCCTTCCCCTCACTTCCTTCCTTATTTCCTTCCTTCCTTCCCTCCCTCCCATCTTTTCTTCTTTCCTCCTATCCTCCCTTCTTTCCTTCCGTCCTTCCTTTCTTCCTTCCTTCCTTCCTTCCTTCCTTCCTTCCTTCCTTCTGCCTTTCCTCCCTCCTCTCTTTCCTTTCCCTCCCTTCTTTCCCTCCCTCCCTCCTCTCCTCCCTTCTTTCCTTTCTCCTTCCTTCCTTCTTCCCTCCCTGCTTTCTTCTCTCCCTTCCTCCTTTCCTCCTTCCTCTCTTTACTTCCTCCTTTCTTTTCTCCTTTCTTTTCTTCCTCCTTTCCCTCCCTCTCATCTTTTCTCCTTTCCTTCCTCTTTTTTCCTCTCATCTTTTCTTCCTTCTGTCCTCCCTCTCTCCCTCCCTCCCTTCCTCCTTTCCTCTCTTTCTCCTTCCCCTCACTTCCTTCCTTATTTCCTTCCTTCCTTCCCTCCCTCCCATCTTTTCTTCTTTCCTCCTATCCTTCCTTCTTTCCTTCCGTCCTTCCTTCCGCCTTTCCTCCCTCCTCTCTTTCTTTTCCCTCCCTTCTTTCCCTCCCTCCCTCCTCTCCTCCCTTCTTTCCTTTCTCCTTCCTTCCTTCTTCCCTCCCTGCTTTCTTCTCTCCCTTCCTCCTTTCCTCCTTTCTCTCTTTACTTCCTTATTTCCTCCCTCCTTTCTTTTCTTCCTCCTTCCTTTCCCCCCCTCTGATTTTTCCTCCTTTCCTTCCTCTCTCCCTCTTTCCCTCCTTCTCTCCCCACAGCCGGACGTCCCCCCTCCCCCTGGATTCCCCCCTGGATGCCCCCCTCCCTCCCCCAGCCGAGGACCATGGTGGTGGTGGTGATGCTGGCAGTGGAGAGCCGGCCCCTGCTTTGCACCCTGGAGAGGACGAGGATGAGGAGGGGGTGGGGGGCCCCCGTGCGGATGAGGGGGGCCCTTCCTCGGAGCCCCCCGGGAACCTGAGCTCCACGCCGCGTGTGCTGGACCTCCCCTTGGGGCCCGGGGCCCTGGGCACACCCATGGACTTGAAGCCCACCAAAGAGCCCCCTGCCCAGGCCCCAGCTTTGGATGCCCCCCCACTGCCGGCCCCCCAGGATGGACCCGCACTGACCAGAGGGAATTGCCTCCTGGGCAACTGGCAGGAAGAGGTGAGGCAATTCTAGCAGGCATCTCCCCCCCCCCCCCAGGCATTCTGAGGGCATTCCTTAGGACAGGCATGGCCAAAGTCCGGCCCGGGGGCCAATTGTGGCCCCTGTTCAAATCTCCACTGGTACAATCAATAAGGTGCGGCCCACTAACACTGTTGACCGCAGTAAAGAAGAGACATGTAGAAAAAGTCTATTTATATTTTACCTGAAGATGATCCAAACCCCAGTCTTTTCAATCTAGGTATCCATTGATCTTTCGTTTTCCAATTGACCATCAAACCAGGTCTCGTAAACCCGAAAAATTAAGTATGAAAATCAAATTCGGTCCGGTCACCCCTTTTTTTCCATTTCGTATTTTTGATCCGAGTCTAAAATTGAATTTTTTTCATTTTTGATTTCTGGTTTGTGGCCCAAGTTCCAATGGATCACCTGAGCAAGGGTGTTGTGCCTCTGCTTGTAGTCTCTCTGCACCATCTTCTTGCAGCAGCTGAGGGTGGGATCTATTGGTTTACTTGCTTCCTTGCAGAGACTATACTTGTGATCTGTCGTTTAATGAAAACCTATTATTAGTATTAGTATTATTATGATATACAACGTTGTTATTGTATGAAGCACGGAGCCCCCGTGGCGCAGTCGATTAAAGAGCTGAGCTGCTGAGCTTGTTGACTGAAAGGTTGCAGGTTCGATTCCCGGGAGCCGTGTTTCCAATGGATCATCTGAGCAAGGGTGTTGTGCCTCTGCTTGTAGTCTCTCTGCACCATCTTCTTGCAGCAGCTGAGGATGGGAATCCATCGGTACATCTGCTTCCTTGCAGAGTCTATACTTGTGATCTGTCATTTAATGATAATCTATTATTATATTATTATTATTATTATTATTATCTGTCATTTGATGATGATGATGATGATGATTATTATTATTATTATTATTATTATATACAATATTATTATAGTATGAAGCATGGAGCCCTCGGTGGCGCAGTCGATTAAAGCGCTGAGCTGCTGAGCTTGTTGACTGAAAGGTTGCAGGTTCAATTCCTGGGAGCGGTGTTTCCAATGGATCATCTGAGCAAGGGTGTTGTGCCTCTGCTTGTAGTCTCTCTGCACCATCTTCTTGCAGCAGCTGAGGATGGGAATCCATCGTTTCATCTGCTTCCTTGCAGAGTCTATACTTGTGATCTGTCATTTAATGATAATCTATTATTATTATTATTATTATTTACAATATTATTATTGTATGAAACATGGAGCCCCCGGTGGCGCAGTGGATTAAAGCGCTGAGCTGCTGAGCTTGTTGACTGAAAGGTCGCAGGTTCGATTCCCGGGAGCGGCATGAGCTTCCACTGTCAGCCCTAGGGATTGTGGCGCAGCTGGCTGAGTGTCAGCTGCATTAAGATCACTCTGACCAAAAAGTCATGAGTTCGAAGCCAGCCCGGGTTGGAGTGGGTTTCCAACCAATTGTGCGTAGCATGTTGTCGACCTTTGCAACCCGAAAAACAGTTGCATCCGTCAAGTAGGAAAATAAGGTACCACCTTAAAGTGTGGGGAGGCTAAATTAACTGATTTACGAGGCCATAAAGAAGACTCCAGCAAAGCATTCCAGCGGGGAAGCATGCGGGGAATGCGAAAGTGCTTCATCAGCGTCGCAGTGGGTTTCCAACCAAGTGTGTAGCCTGTTGTCGACCTTTGCAACCCGAAAGACAGTTGCATCTGTCAAGTAGGAAAATTAGGTACCACCTTAAAGTGTGGGGAGGATACATTAACTAATTTATGAGGCCATAAGAAAAAGACTCCAGCAGGGAAGCATGCGGGGAATGCGGAAGTGCTTCATCAGCGTCGCAGATGGACGAGGAAAGCGACAGCTCCCCTGGCGGCCAGAAAAAAGTTAAATAGCCTCTGTGTATGTCTGTATATGTTTGTATGTCAAAAATTGGCCTTGAATGTTTGCCATATATGTGTACACTGTAATCCGCCCTGAGTCCCCTGGGGGGTGAGGAGGAGGGCGGAATAGAAAAGCTGCAAATAAATAAATAAATTATGCCAACCTAGCAGTTCGAAAACATGCAAATGTGAGTAGATCAATAGGTACTGCTCTGGTGGGAAGGTAACAGTGTTCCATGCAGTCATGCTGGCCACATGACCTTGGAGATGTCTATGGACAGCGCCGGCTCTTCGGCTTAGAAATGGAGATGAGCCCCAGAGTCCCAGAGCTGGACGTGACTGGACTTAGGGGACACCCTTGACCTTTACCTATGAAGCACAGGAGTGTGTGCGTTCTCTCAGGGCCTTTCTCCTCCTCTCCGCAGAGGGCCACCAACGCCCTGGACCAGGTGCCGAGTCCGGAGATGGGCTCGGAGGGCTTCTTCTTCCGGCACGGGCACCGGGGACTGCTCACCCTCCGCTTTGGGGCCGGGATGCCCAACACCACCACCACCCACGACGCCTTCCGCACCCCCCAACGCACGGGGCTCCCCGTCAGAGGTCAGCAGGGCGGATGGGGGTGTGTGTGTGTGTTGTCTTGATAATAATACTTTGTATTGTCGAAGGCTTTCATGGCTGGAATCACTAGGTTCTTGTAGGTTTTTTCGGGCACATCTTAACACCTCTCAACAGAACATTTTCCCAGGCTCAGCCAGGCCTTCAAATGCTAATGAAGGTGGTCAGCTGAAACAGTCACACCTAGCTTCAGCAGAGAGCTCTTTGCCCCACCGCAGCCATTCCACAGATATATAAACCCATTGTCCTATTTCCAACAGACCTCACTACCTCTGAGGATGCTTGCCATAGATGCAGGCGAAACGTCAGGAGAAATGCCTCTAGAACATGGCCCTATAGCCCGAAAAAACCCACAAGAACCTAATAATACTTTGTTTTTAATTGCAATTGTTTATTTACCGATTAGCTGATAAAATCAGTGTAAAAATATAAAAGTATATCAATATACTTTTATGGCTCTTAACACAGGGAGGGGAGATGCATGAAGCCTGTTTGCTCCAAACGCCCCTGTGGGGAGGGGTTCTGGAGGGGTTAATTGGGACTAAAACAAGGGGAAGAGTTATTGCCTGGACTTCCTCCTCCATTTGGCTGCACTGACATATAATAATAATAATAATAATAATAATAATAATAATAATAATAATAATAGAGTTGTTGTAGGTATTTCTGGGTTATATGGCCATGGTCTAAAGGCATTGTTTCCTGACGTTTCACCTGCGTCTATGGCAAGCATCCTCAGAGGTAGTGAGGTCTGTTGGAAGTAGGAAAATTGGGTTTATATATCTGTGGAATAAAGACCAGGGTGGGACAAAGGACTCTTGTCTGCTGGAGCTAGGTGTGAAAGTTTCAACTGACCACCTTGATTAGCATTGGATCGCTTGGCAGTGCCTGGGGGAATCTTTTGTTGAGAGGCAATTATAATTATAAATAATTATTTTATTTTATTTGTCGTGTCAGTGCAACCAGTTGATTATATTACATTTCTAACAGAACAAAGCAAAACAAACAAACAGACAAAATACAAAATTTGTGAGTTTGGTAGTTGGTTAAATGTCCTTTGACCAGTATCTGGCCACTTGGAGTGCCCCTGGTGTTGCTGCAAGAAGGTCCTCCCTTGTGCACCATGTGGCAGGGCTCAGGTTGCATTGCAGCAGGTGGTCAGTGGTTTGCTCTTCTCCGCACTCGCATGTCGAGGATTCCACTTTGTAGCCCCATCTCTTGAGGGTGGCTCTGCATCTCGTGGTGCCAGTGCGCAGTCTGTTCAGCGCCTTCCAAGTCTCCCAGTCCTCTGTGTGCCCAGGGGGGAGTTTCTCATTTGGTATCAGCCATTGATGAAGGTTCTGGGTTTGAGCCTGTCACTTCTGGACTCTTGCTTGCTGGGGTGTTCCAGCGAGTGTCCCTGTAGATCTAAGAAAACTATGTCTTGATTTAAGTCGTTGGCGTGCTGGCTGATACCCAAACAGGGGATGAGTTGGAGATGTCTCTGCCTTGGTCCTTTCACTATTGGCTGCCACTTCCCGACGGATGTCAGGTGGTGCGATACCAGCTAAGCAGTGTGATTTCTCCCGTGGTGTAGGGCGCAGACACCCCGTGATAATGCGGCATGTCTCATTAAGAGCCACATCCACTGTTTTAGTGTGGTGAGATGAGTTCCACACCAGGCATGCATACTCAGCAGCAGAGTAGCACATAATTAAAGACTCTGGCACAAGCCAGTCAAGGTTTAGAAGGAGCCTGAAAACGTGGGTGTTCCAGTGTGCCTTCCCAGAATAAGGAATCCCAAGCAATGTGTCCCAAATGCACTTTACGAGAGAGTTAGAATTGCCTGCACATCCACTTATCCCTAAAATATCCCTATTTCACCTGGACATGCCCAGCATTTTTTAAAAATTTTTAGCCATTACATTTGGCCCTGCCACAGGTTTTTAAATGCATCATGATTTTTGTTATTGTTTTGCTTTGCTATGAGTTATTTATTGTTGTATTGTTGTCGTTGTGTTTTTTGTCTCTGATGTATTTGGGCTCGGCCTCTTGTAAGCTGCACCAAGTCCTGCGGGAGATGGTAGCGGGGTATAAATAAAGGATTATTATTATTATTATTATTATTATTATTATTATTATTATTATGTGAGTAGATGGGCAAGAGGCAATGTTGTCTTCGTTCTTTCCTTCCTTCCAGGGCAGCGCGAGGCCATGCTCGAGTGGCTTCTCTACCAGAAACACAGGTGAGCTGCAATCTGGGAATGGGAAGACCCTTCCTCATTGCCCTGCCCAGCGGTGGGCTTTCCTGCCCCCCAAGAGATAGCCCCACAAGGGCCAGAACGCGCCCCATTGGCTCCCTCCGCAGCATCGCTGAGCCTGTTCAGCCACTGGACAAATGCCCAGTAGGTCCATCCTGCAGGGGTACTCAATCCAGATCACACACTGTTCCTGGTTTGTTTCCTGTTTAAGAGTGGGGTCCTGACATTGAAAGGGGTTGTTATTCTACTTCCAAAACTGTATATTTTGTACCTAAATTGGCCAAGACTCGATGACGAGGCAGTCATTAAAATACGAGAGCCACACGTGCCAGAGCAGGATGCTCCTCCTGCAGAAGCAAAGCTTTGGCAATTAAATCAATATATTTCCCTGTCGTTATGATAGAATCAATGAGGAAATGACATTATTTGTATAGTCGAAGGCTTTCATGGCTGGAATCACTCGGTTCTTGTGGGTTTTTTCATGTATACATGAGTGCATGGGTACATGTGTGTATACATGAATGCATGTGTGCATGTGTGTGCTTGTGTGTGTACATGTGTGTATGCATGAGTATGTATACATGAGTGCATGTGTACACGTGTATACATGAGTGCATGGGTACATGAGTGTATACATGAATGCATGTGTGCATGTATGTGCTTGTGTGTGTAAGGGTGTGTATGCATGAGTATGTATACATGAGTGCATGTGTACGCGTGTATACATGAGTGCATGGGTACATGTGTGTATACATGAATGCATGTGTGCATGTGTGTGCTTGTGTGTGTACATGTGTGTATACATGCGTATGTATACATGAGTGCATGTGTATGCGTGTATACATGAGTGCATGGGTACATGAGTGTATACATGAATGCATGTGTGCATGTATGTGCTTGTGTGTACATGTGTGTATGCATGAGTATGTATACATGAGTGCATGTGTACACGTGTTTACATGAGTGCATGGGTACATATGTGTATACATGAATGCATGTGTGCATGTGTGTGTGTGTGTACATGTGTTTATACATGAGTGTGTATACATGTGTGCATGTGTACGCGTGTATACATGAGTGCATGGGTACATGAGTGTACATGTGTACATGAATGCATGTGTGCATGTGTGTGCTTATATGCATACATGGCTATATGGCCATGTTCTAGAGGCATTCTCTCCTGACGTTTCGCCTGCATCTATGGCAAGCATCCTCAGAGGGAGTGAGGTCTGTTGGAAGTAGGAAAAATGGGTTTATATATCTGTGGAATGGCTGGGGTGGGACAAAGGGCTCTTCCCTGCTGGAGCTAGGTGTGAATGTTTCAACTGACCACCTTCATTAGCATTTGAAGGCCTGGCTGAGCCTGGGGGAATCTTTTGTTGAGAGGTGTTAAGATGTGCCTGGTTGTTTCCTCTCTGCTGTTATTTATTTGTCATGTCAGGGCAACCAGTCCATTATATTACATTTCTAACAGAACAAAGCAAACAAACAGACAAAATACAAAATTTGTGAGTTTGGTAGTTGATTAAATGTCCTTTGACCAGTCTCTGTCCCCTTGGAGTCCCTCTGGGGTTGCCGCAAGAAGGTCCTCCCTTGTGCATCATGTGGCAGGGCTCAGGGTGCATTGCAGCAGGTGGTCAGTGGTTTGCTCTTCTCCGCACTCGCATGTTGTGGATTCCACTTTGTGGCCCCATTTCTGAAGGTTGGCTCTGCATCTCGTGGTGCCAGAGCGCAGTCTGTTCACCGCCTTCCAAGTCGCCCTGTCTTCTGTGTGTCCAGGGGGGAGTCTCTCATTTGGTATCAGACATTGGTTGAGATTCTGGGTTTGGGCCTGCCACTTATGGACTCTCGCTTGCTGAGGTGTTCCACCGAGTGTCTCTGTAGATCCTAGAAAACTATTTCTTGATTTAAGTCGTTGACGTGCTGGCTGATACCCAAACAGGGGATGAGCTGGAGATGTCTCTGCCTTGGTACTTTCACTATTGGCTGCTCCTTCCCGGCGGATGTCAGGTGGTGCAATACCGGCTAAGCAGTGTAATTTCTTCCGTGGTGTAGGGTGCAGACACCCTGTGATAATGCGGCATGTCTCATTAAGAGCCACATCTACTGTTTTAGTGTGGTGAGATGTGTTCCACACTGGGCATGCGTACTCAGCAGCAGAGTAGCACAGCGCAAGGGCAGATGTCTTCACTGTGTCTGGTTGTGATCCCCAGGTTGTGCCAGTCTGCTTTCGTATGATATTGTTTCTAGCGCCCACTTTTTGCTTGATGTTCAGGCAGTGCTTGAAGAGCATGGTGTGACTCCTCCCAGGTATTTGGGTGTGCTGCAATGTCTTCACTGTATCTAGAAATGACATTGATAACCCAGGACCGAATACTCGTTGTGTATGAGAGTGTAGCAGGTGAAGCAGGCTGCCCTTCTAGCCCTTGGCATTCTTCAGAGGCACTCCAAGGGGACAGAGACTGCTCAAAGGACATTTAATCAACTACCAAACTCACAAATTTTGTATTCTGTTTGTTTGCTTTGTTCTGTTAGAAATGTAATATAATTGACTGGTTGCCCTGACACGACAAATAAATAACAGCAGAGAGGAAACAACCAGGCGCATCTTAACACCTCTCAACAAAAGATTTTCCCAGGCTCAGCCAGGCCTTCAAATGCTAATGAAGGTGGTCAGTTGAAACATTCACACCTAGCTCCAGCAGGGAAGAGCCCTTTGACCCCAAGGGCGCTTTGGAGTGGATCCCCTTTGCAATGTCCACCTGCTGCTCCTTGAGTCAGGTTCAGGACCCCCACTTCTCTTCTCCCCCCCCCCCCGCGTTGTTCCCTGCAGCAAAGAGGTCTTTGGGGAGCAGATCCAGCCCCCCCGGGGCCCCATGGAGTCCGAGTCCGTCATGCACCGGGACTTCTGCCGGAAGGACTTTGTCTCCGTGCCCCCGGCCCCCACCAAGGTGAGAGCAGACCCTCCCCCTCCCTCATCTCTTATGTCCAGCCAGGACTCAAGACACTCTTGTGCGCCCTTTGCAGCCTCACGACTACCGCCTGGAGCAGCCACAGACCTTCTGGGTGGAGCACGCCAAGCAAGTGCCGGTGAGTGGCCCCTCCCTTCCCTTGCAGAGCCCCCTCCCCACTGCCTCTCGTCCACCCCACCCCCACCCCAAGGCAGCTTTGCCCTTGACCGCAGCGCTGGCCTCCCCGCCTGCACCTGTCGCGCTCCTCACATGGCACCCCACCCCCTTCGCTCCTGCAGCCGAGACAATGCCCGGAGGGGAGGGGAGGGGAGTGGAGGGGCTTCTATTTTGGGGTGGGGGGTCCTCCTGGCTCTCACCCCCTCCCTCCCTCTTCTCAGGGCGTCTCCTGCATCCGGACGGTGGACTCCCCGTTCAGGAAGTGCGCGGCCTTCACCACCCCGGTCCGGGAGTACCTGGAGCAGCCCTACAACCAGGAGACCTACCCAGAGTTCTAGCCCCATTAAAGGCGCACAGCCCCCTCCCCACCACACTCCGCCCCTTGTGCCTCTCTGTCGGTACATGTGTGCACGCGCATGTGTGTGCAGACATGTGTGTATACATGAGTGCATGCGTACATGAGTGTATACATGAGTGCGCATATGTACGTGTGTATACATGAGTGCATGGGTACATGTGTGTATACATGAATGCATGTGTGCATGTATGTGCTTGTGTGTGTGCATGTGTGTATGCATGTGTGTATACATGAGTGCATGTGTACGTGTGTATTTATTTATTTATTTATTTTATTATTTGCACTTATTTACCGCCACTCTCAGCCCGAAGGCGACTCGTGGCGGTGTACAGAACATAGAACATAAAGACAACAGTTACAGTAAATCAAAAACAGACGTATTACTAACACACATCCACTTAAGCTAAAAATCCGCTTCGTCTTGTTTGGGTCATAATCAATCTCATCGTCATAGTTCATTCCGGTGGTCATACCAAAGCATAGCACTTAATTGAAGGCCTTTTCAAAGAGCCAGGTCTTTAGGCCCCTACGAAAGGCCATGAGGGAGGGCGCCTGTCTAATTTCAGCAGGGAGGGAGTTCCACAGCCGGGGGGCCACCACCGAGAAGGCCCGCTCTCTGGTCCCCGCCAAGCGTGCCTGTGAGGCAGGCGGGACCGAGAGAAGGGCCTCCCCGGATGATCTCAAGGTCCTCGTGGGCTCGTAGGCCGAGATGCGGTACTCAAGGTATTTTGGGCCGGAACCGTTTAGGGCTTTGTAGGTTAGCACCAGCACCTTGAATTGGGCCCGGTAGCTGATCGGCAGCCAGTGGAGCTGGGACAGCAAGGGCGTTGTGCGCTCCCTGCGTCCCGCTCCGGTTAACAACATGGCTGCCGCGCGCTGGACTAGCTGAAGCTTCCGGGCCGTTTTCAAGGGCAGCCCCACGTAGAGAGCGTTGCAGTAGTCGAGTGCATGGATACATGTGTGTATACATGAATGCATGTGTGCATGTATGTGCTTGTGTGTGTGCATGTGTGTGTACATGTGTGTATACATGAGTGCATGTGTACGTGTGTATACATGAGTGCATGGGTACATGTGTGTATACATGAATACATGTGTGCATGTATGTGCTTGTGTGTGTACATGTGTGTATACATGAGTGTGTATACATGAGTGCATGTGTGCATGTGTGTGCTTATATGCATACATGTGTGTATACATGAATGTGTTTGCATGTGTGTATACATGAGTGCATGGGTACATGTGTGTATACATGAATGCATGTGTGTATGTGTGTGCATGTGTGTACATGTGTGTATACATGAGTGTGTATACATGAGTGCATGTGTACATGTGTCTACATGAGTGCATGAGTACATGTGTGTATACATGAATGCATGTGTACATGAATGCATGTGTGCATGTGCATGCTTATATGCATACATGTGTGTATACATGAATGTGTTTGCATGTGTTTATACATGAGTGCATGGGTACATGAATGCATGTGTACACATGTGCTTGTGTGCATACATGTGTTTATACATGAGTGTGTGTCCATGTGTGTATACATGAATGCATGTGTGCTTGTGTGCGCTTATAAGCATTCATGTGTGTATACATGAATGCATGTGTACATGAATGCATGTGTGCATACATGAGTGTGCGTGCCTGCGTTTATACATGAATGCATGTGTGTGTACATGTGTGTATACATGAGTGTTTGTGTGCATGTCTGTATACGTATGTGCATGTGTATTATTATTATTATTATTATTATTATTAACTTTATTTGTACCCCGCTAGCATCTCCCGAAGGACTCGATGCGGCTCACATAGGCCGAAGCCTCAAAACACAATACAACACATCATAACACAACAATGACACAGAAGCAAATCAAATAGTAAAGCAGTAACAACAGTAACAATACGTCGGACACTTTAAAACTGGGCCGGCCAGAGCAATGGGTACAAGGTTGAAAGTGCCGAGATGGCAGGAGGAGCGTAGGATTAGAGAAGTGCGGTGTGCAGCGATCTTAGAATCATAGAATCAGAATCCTAGAGTTGGAAGAGACCTCCTGGGCCATCCAGTCCAACCCCATTCTGCCAAGAAGCAGGAATATTGCATTCAAAGCACCCCCGACAGATGGCCATCCACCCTCTGTTTAAAAGCTTCCAAAGAAGGAGCCTCCACCACACTCCGGGGCAGAGAGTTCCACTGCTGAACGGCTCTCACAGGCAGGAAGTTCTTCCTCATGTTCAGATGGAATCTCCTCTCTTGTTCTACTCAAGTGCATCTAGGGCTTGGTGATGGGGAATTCCTAGTCTGAGAAGGCACAACGGAACAGCCAGGTTTTTAGGTGCTTTCTGAAAACTGCCAGAGGGGCCTGTCGCAGATCTTTTGTACATGTGCATTGGGTGTATACATGAGTGCATGTGTGTGTTCGTACATGTGTGTACACATGAGCATGGGTGTATAGATGAATGCATGTTTGTGTGTGTACATGTGTGTCTGTGTCATCTCTGCCAAGAATGTGGGAAGTGGGAGAAGACGAGGCCTGTGAACCTGCAGCTCTGAGCGGTGCCCCATTCCTTCCTTCCTTCCTTCCTTCCTTCCTTCCTTCCTTCCTTCCTTCCTTCCTTTCCTTCCTTCCTTCCTTCCTTCCTTCCTTCCTTCCTTCCTTCCTTCTCTACCTTTTTCCTTCCCTCCCTCCCTCTCCCTCCCTCTCTCTCTCCCTCCCTCCCTTCCTTTCTTCTCTATCTCCTTCCTTCCTTCCTTCCTTCCTTCCCTCCCTCCCTCCCTCCCTCCCTCCCTCCCTCCCTCCTTCCTTCCTTCCTTCCTTCCTTCCTTCCTTCCTTCCTTCCTTCCTTCCTTCTCTACCTTTTTCCTTCCCTCTCTCCCTCCCTCTCTCTCTCCCTCCCTCCCTTCCTTTCTTCTCTATCTCCTTCCTTCCTTCCCTCCCTCCCTCCCTCCCTCCCTCCCTCCCTCCTTCCTTCCTTCCTTCTCTACCTTTTTCCTTCCCTCCCTCCCTCCCTCTCTCTCTCCCTCCCTCCCTTCCTTTCTTCTCTATCTCCTTCCTTCCTTCCTTCCCTCCCTCCCTCCCTCCCTCCCTCCCTCCCTCCTTCCTTCCTTCCTTCTCTACCTTTTTCCTTCCCTCCCTCCCTCCCTCTCTCTCTCCCTCCCTCCCTTCCTTTCTTCTCTATCTCCTTCCTTCCTTCCTTCCCTCCCTCCCTCCCTCCCTCCCTCCCTCCCTCCTTCCTTCCTTCCTTCTCTACCTTTTTCCTTCCCTCCCTCCCTCCCTCTCTCTCTCCCTCCCTCCCTTCCTTTCTTCTCTATCTCCTTCCCTCCTTCCTTCCTTCCTTCCCTCCCTCCCTCCCTCCCTCCCTCCCTCCCTCCCTCCCTCCCTCCTTCCTTCCTTCCTTCCTTCCTTCCTCTCCTTGGAGCAGCCTTTGGCAGAGCGACAGACAGGGGCACAAGCCCCCCAAGTCGGTCCCCCACCCCAGGCTACAAAGCACCCACCAGGCACAGGCCTAAGCCTCCCTTGCTGTGTGCCTGAGGAGGGGGCGCATTGTCCCAGTCTCTGCCCCCCCCCAGTTGAGCTTCCCCCTGGGGAAGGGCCCATTCCTCCTGATGCCAAAGAAACCACAAAGACAGGCCCAGATTAAAAAGTCTGTATTTGAACAAAATATTCCACACTATTTGTATATTTACACCTGGGGAACGGGGGGGGGGGGGCGAGGGGGGGAGGTGGCTCAGCCAGCTGAGCCGAGGGGCAAGGGACCAATGGGGTCAAGGTCAGGGTCAGGGTCCGGCCCTTTCCCAACTGGACCAGGGAGGGGGCTCCGAGGGGCTGTCTTGCTCCAACGACGCAGGTGGCCTGAGCCTTGCAAGGTCCTGCAGACTGACCGGGCCGGGGGGGGGGGTAGGCTTTGGGTGGCAGCCTGCTCTCTTCACCCCCCCCCCAACTTTGCCCTCCTTCTTCCTCTGTCTGTCTGTCTGTCCGTCTCTCTCTCTCTCTCTCTCCTGGCTGGGGGGGCGTTATTGCTCCAAGGCGTTTGCGTTTGGCGCGCTCTCGCTATCGTTGCTGGGGAGGGGGCTCGTGCAGGCGGCGGCAGGTGCTCAGTGGGTGGAGCCGCTGCTCTGTGCCCCAAATTGGGGGGGGTCTCTCAGGTGGGAGGGGGTGGGGGCCGCCTCAGATGACCACCGCGTTCTTCTCCCCCAGCAGCCAGTACGTCCGCATCTTCCCCTTGCCCTGCCAGGGAACGAGGAGAAAGGGGTCAGGGGTCACGGGCACTGAGCCCCCTCCCCAAACACTACAAAGGCCCTTCTGCCCATACCCCCCCCCCCACCCACAGCATAAACTTGACCAAGGTGGTGGACACCCTGAGACAATCCCATAGGAGTAAAGTGTGGGGTGGGGTCTCTGGTGCGCCCCCTCCCCCTCAATGGGTGAATGAAGGGCCCCCACCTTCATCTCCACATCCCCCCTCAGTTCCAGCTCGAAGCAGCCGAATTCGTCCAGGATCTCTTTGGTGCAGGAGGAGACGTGGATCCTCAGGGCTAAACAATGGGATCATAGGAAAATAAAGGTTGGAACGGGACACCCAAAGGACATCCAGTCCAGCCCCCTTCTTTCTGCCAGGCACGGAAAGCACAACCAAAGCCCTCCTGACAGATAGCCACCCAACCTCTGCTTCAAAACCCCTTGAGAAAGAGAGTCCACCGGACCCTCCAAGGCAGCAGCGTATTCTGCTGTCCAACATCTCTGACCGTTGAGTCCTGAAGCTTAGGTGGAATCTCTTTTCCTCCAGTTTGAACCCATGGCTCCATCGTGTCCCGGTCTTTAGCAGAAAGGAAGCTCACGCCTTCCTCCTGAATGGGATAGCCTTCCAAACATGTAAACATGGCTCTCAGGTCCCCTCCTTCCCATGTCCCTCGATCTCTCCTCTCAAGAGATTCATGCTTCCCAGACCTTTGGCCCTTTTGGTGGCCCTTCTCGGGCCCTCTTCCAACTGGTCCACCTCCTTCTCAAATTACTGTATATATTCGAGTATAAGCCTATAGTTTTTCAGTCCCTTTTTAAGTCTAAAAAAAGTCTCCCTCGGCTTATACTCGAGTCAAAGTTATTTCTTATTTTACCCTGTTAGAAATACATAATATAGCATCATCATCATCATCATCATCATCATCATCATCATTATTATTACATCGATCATTTTACTTTATTATTGCCATTATTATATATATATTATTTCACTCTATTTATTATTATTGTTACTATTATATATATTATTTCACTCTATTTATTATTGTTATTATTATATATATTATTTCACTCTATTTATTATTGTTATTATTATATATATTATTTCACTCTATTTATTATTGTTATTATTATATATATTATTTCACTCTATTTATTATTGTTATTATTATAAATATTATTTCACTCTATTTATTATTGTTATTATTATATATATTATTTCACTCTATTTATTATTGTTATTATTATATATATTATTTCACTCTATTTATTATTGCCATTATTATATATATTATTTCACTCTATTTATTATTGTTATTATTATATATATTATTTCACTCTATTTATTATTATTATTATATATATTATTTCACTCTATTATTGTTATTATTATATATATTATTTCACTCTATTTATTATTGCCATTATTATATATGTATTATTTCACTCTATTTATTATTGTTATTATTACATTTATTATTTTCCTCTATTCTTACTGTTATTATTACATTTCCAGTTTTTTTACTCTATTGTTGCTGTTATTACATTTATTGTTTTTCTCTATTTATTTTCATTATAAGGATATGCAAGCAAATTTACATTGAAGGTTAGAATAATGGTATAATTAGAGTTGGGCAGCCTTATCTTAAATTACAGTTTTATGTAAATATTCAAAAACATTTAGCATGCCGATGTCTCAATTAATGTAACGTTATAGGTATCTATTAGGCTTGGGCAATCCATGGTTCTAAATGGTTCTAAAGTACTTACTGGTGGTGAAAATTTCAGAACTCTAACAAAACTCTCAAAATTTCATAATAAATGGCAGTTCCTAATTGGTTCTGTCATTAAAATCACCAATAATGAAATAATAATTAAATTTTGAGAGTTTTGTTAGAGTTTTGAAATTTTCACCACCAGAACTTTAGTCTTGTAAGTACTTTAGAACCATTTAGAACCATGGATTGCCCAAGCCTAGACTATCTATTGAAATTTACCAGCAGTGGCTGCATTTCCCACCCTCGGCTTATACGTGAGTCAATACGTTTTCCCAGTTTTTTGTGGTAAAATTTGGTGGCTCGGCTTATATTCGGGTCAGCTTATACTCGAGTATATACGGTACTTTGCCCAGAACTAGACACAGTATTCATAGAACCGTAGAATAATAGAGTTAGAGGAGGCCATCTAGTCCAGCCCCTGCCAAATGGAGGGAGGGGGCCAATCAGGTCAGTGGGGATCCCCCCTCCCCAAAATAACAACACCGGACAGGAGGCTCACCCTCGCCATTGGACTCCATGCGGGAGGCGGTGTTGACCGTGTCTCCGAAGAGGCAGTAGCGGGGCATCTTGAGGCCCACTACCCCGGCGCACACGGGTCCTGCGTGGGAGGAAGAAGAGGGGGGTGACATGGGTAGGGGGCTGCCCTCTCGAGGTTAATAATAATAATAATAATAATAATAATAAACCTTTATTTATACCCCGCTACCATCTCCTGCAGGACTCCGTGCGGCTTACAAGAGGCCGAGCCCAAATACATCAGAGACAAAAAAACACAACGACAACAATACAACAATAAATAACTCCTAGCAAAGCAAAACAATAACAAAAATGTTCTAGAGGCATTTTCTCCTGACGTTTCGCCTGCATCTATGGCAAGCATCCTCAGAGGTTGTGAGGTCTGTTGGAAGTAGGAAAAATGGGTTTATATATCTGTGGAATGGCTGGGGTGGGGCAAGGAGCTCTTCCCTGCTGCAGTTAGGTGTGAATGTTTAGCTGATCACCTTCATTAGCATTTGAAGGCCTGCCTGAGCCTGGGAAAATCTCTTGCTGGGAGGTGTTAATCTGTGCCTGGTTTTTTCCTCTCTGTTGTTTAGCTGTTATAACACCTCCCAGCAAGAGATTTTCCCAGGCTCAGGCAGGCCTTCAAATGCTAATGAAGGTGATCAGCTAAACATTCACACCTAATTGCAGCAGGGAAGAGCTCCTTGCCCCACCCCAGCCATTCCACAGATATATAAACCCATTGTCCTAATTCCAACAGACCTCACAACCTCTGAGGATGCTTGCCATAGATGCAGGCGAAACGTCAGGAGAGAATGCCTCTAGACCATGGCTCTATAGCCCGAAAAAACCCACAAGAACCTAGTGATTCCAGCCATGAAAGCCTTCGACAATACAATAACAGGGCCAAATGTAATGGTTAAATTTTTTAAAAAATGCTGGGCATGTCCAGGTGAAATAGGATGGATATTTTAGGGATAAGTGGGTGTGCACACAATTCTAACTCTTCCGTAAAGTTCATTAGGGACAAATTGCTTGGGATACCTTAATCTGGGAAGGCACACTGGAACATCCATGTTTTCAAGCTCCTTCTAAAGACTGCCAATGTTGGGGCCTGCCTGATGTCCTTGGGCAGGGAGTTCTAGAGTTGTGGGGCCACCACTGAGAAGGCCCTCTCCCTCGTCCCCACCAATCGCGCTTGTGATGCAGGTGGGATCATGGCCTCTCCAGATGAACAAAGAGATCGTGTGGGTTCGTATATGGAAATGCAGTCACGCAGGTAGGTGGGTCCCAAACCGTTTAGGGCTTTGTAGGTAAGCACCTGCACCTTGAATTGGGCCCGGAAAATGAACGGCAGCCAGTGGAGCTCCTTAAACAGGAGGGTTGACCTCTCTCTGTAAGGAGCACCAGATAACAACCTGGCCGCTGCCCGTTGGAGCAACTGGAATTTCCGGGCCGTTTTCAAGGGCAGCCCCACGTAGAGTGCATTACAGTAGTCCAATCTGGAGGTGACTAAGGCATGGACCATCTTGGCCAGATCTGCCTTCACGAGGTACTTCCTTGTGACCTCCTCACCCTCCCTCTGCTGCCACTGCCCTTCGGGGCAGCCCCCCATTCATGTTGTAGTCTAGCAAGCGTCAGAGGATTCTGCGGATGAGGGGTTTCAAAATGAAGAGCCTGAATCTGAGAGCGTTCAGGGAGAATTGTAGACAGGTGATGATGACCTGGCCAATGCTTCGCATACTTTACATCGTTCTTTAGCAACCGAGGAAAGTGAAACAGCTGTTTCCCTGAAGGAAAGGCAGATTGGGGGGGGGGGGGGGGGGGGTGAGGAGGTCACAAGGAAGTGTAGATTAGATCCCAGAATGCAGGTCATGAAAAGTAGACCAACTAGGTCTTTCCCAGCGGCTCCAAGAAAAGGCCTCCAAATCCAGGTGCCTTCGACATGATTTCATGGGAATCTGCATGGCTTCAATTAAGTGATTTGTTTCAGGCCTTTCAGAGCAGACAACATTGCTAAAGGGGAAAACAGTTCATGTTACCAAGTGTCCAAGTCCCTGGTTCTTGAAATGTCAAGCTTCTTGTTTCATGTTCCTGTCCTTGCCTACGTACCCTGGAAGTGTTTTGCCTGGAAGAGATTCCTGTGTTTGTGCTCATGGAATTACCTTGGATTATTGCTGTGTTTGGATTTTTAGCTTCTGTGATTCTGCGATTTTTCCTTAGCATTCTTGAATTACTTTTAAGGAACTTATTTTAGGTTATATCCTGACTGGCACTTTTGGATATAACCCCTTTCCCTGTTTTTATATTATTTCTTCAATAAACACTTTGTTATTGGACTATTGGCCTCTGGTGTGATGCTTGTCAAGAGAGAGATTGACTCTAAGCTGGAATGTGTCCAGAGGAGGGCGACTAAAATGATCAAGGGTCTGGAAAACAAGCCCTATGAGGAGCGGCTCAGGGAACTGGGCATGTTTAGCCTGAAGAAGAAAAGGCTGAGAGGAGATATGATAGCCATGTATAAATATGTGAAAGGAAGCCACAGGGAGGAGGAGGGAGCAAGCTTGTTTTCTGCTTCCCTGGAGACTAGGACGCAATGGAACAATGGCTTCAAACTACAAGAGAGGAGATTCCATCTCAACATTAGGAAGAACTTCCTGACTGTGAGAGCCGTTCAGCAGTGGAACTCTCTGCCCCGGAGTGTGGTGGAGGCTCCTTCTTTGGAAGCTTTTAAGCAGAGGCTGGATGGCCATCTGTCAGGGGTGATTTGAATGCAATATTCCTACTTCTTGGCAGAATGGGGTTGGACTGGATGGCCCATGAGGTCTCTTCCAACTCTTTGATTCTATGATTCTATGGGTGAACAGGTGCCTCAAGGCTACCCGTATGCAGATGATACCCAGCTACTCTTGCGTCTCGAACCTGGGACAACCACCGCGATTCCTGAGAACTTTAGGCTGTGTTTGGAAGCAGTGATGAGTTGGCTGCGAGCGAGCAGACTCAAAGTCAATCCTGCTAAAACAGAGATGTTCTGGCCTGGCCAGCAGCCAGAATCAATACAGTCTCTGCCTGATTTCGATGGGGAAGCTCTGGCTCCGCCTGCCCCTGTTCAAAGCCTTAAAGGGGTTGTGTTGGACTCATCACTGAAGATGGAGGCCCAGGTCACTGCCAGAAGGAAGCAGGCCTTTTTCCATCTTCACCAGGCAAGGACATTGGCATCTGATCTTTCAGTAGAAGCATTGGCAACGGTAATCCATGCAACAGTCACCACGAGGTTGGACTATTGCAACACCTTAGAATCATAGAATCATAGAATCAAAGAGTTGGAAGAGACCTCCTGGGCCATCCAGTCCAACCCCATTCTGCCAAGAAGCAGGAATATTGCATTCAAAGTACCCCCGACAGATGGCCATCCAGCCTCTGCTTAAAAGCTTCCAAAGAAGGAGCCTCCACCACACTCCCTCCGGGGCAGAGAGTTCCACTGCTGAACAGCTCTCACAGTCATAGAATGATAGAATCAAAGAGTTGGAAGAGACCTCCTGGGCCATCCAGTCCAACCCCATTCTGCCAAGAAGCAGGAATATTGCATTCAAAGCACCCCTGACAGATGGCCATCTAGCCTCTGTTTAAAAGCTTCCAAAGAAGGAGCCTCCACCACACTCCGGGGCAGAGAGTTCCACTGCTGAACGGCTCTCACAGTCAGGAAGTTCTTCCTCATGTTCAGATGGAATCTCCTCTCTTGTAGTTTGAAGCCATTGTTCCCTTGCGTCCTAGTCTCCAGGGAAGCAGAAGCAAGCTTGCTCCCTCCTCCTCCCTGTGGCTTCCTCTCACATATTTATACATGGCTATCATGTTTCCTCTCAGCCTTCTCTTCTTCAGGCTGAACATGCCCAGTTCCCTAAGCCGCTCCTCATAGGGCTTGTTCTCCAGACCCTTGATCATTTTAGTCGCCCTCCTCTGGACACATTCCAGCTTAGAGTCAATATCTCTCTTGAATTGTGGTGCCCAGAATTGGACACAATATTCCAGATGTGGTCTAACCAAAGCAGAATAGAGCATGGGGAGCATTACTTCCTTAGATCTAGACACTATGCTCCTCTTGATGAAGGCCAAAATCCCATTGGCTTTTTTTGCCGCCACATCACATTGTTGGCTCATGTTTAACCTTCTATGCCAGCCTTCCCAAGTCAACAACCCAGAAGATTTGGATGGTCCAAAATGTGGCAGCCAGGCTGCTCGCGAGATCATCTCTAAGATCCCATATCACACCAATTCTGCAACAACTGCCTTGGCTACCCATAGAACATTGGATCTCTTACAAGATCCTGATCCTGACATTGAGAGCTCAAAATGGCCAAGGACCTTTGTATCCTAGGGACCGCCTCATTCCTTTTCTCCATCAGTGGTCACCTCAATCCACCCAGGAAAATCTCCTCTACATACCTAGGGAGGGAGGGACACCTGGAAGCCACAAGGCATCCTAGAGCTTTTTCGACCTAGGCTCCAATTCTGTGGAACTCCTTGCCTCCATACGTTAGAACAACATCGGAGTTACGACCTTTTGTAAAGGCGCTCAAGACTGGGCTGTTTGGTTGTGCATTTAACTCATCAGATCTAATTTGCCAAAGAGTCACTCTTGAATGTTTTAATGTTGAATGTTTTTATATTGTGTAAATCATAGAATCATAGAATCAAAGAGTTGGAAGAGACCTCATGGGCCATCCAGTCCAACCCCATTCTGCCAAGAAGCAGGAATATTGCATTCAAATCACCCCTGACAGATGGCCATCCAGCCTCTGTTTAAAAGCTTCCAAAGAAGGAGCCTCCACCACACTCCGGGGCAGAGAGTTCCACTGCTGAACGGCTCTCACAGTCAGGAAGTTCTTCCTCATGTTCAGATGGAATCTCCTCTCTAAAATGCTATTTTAGACTGTAAGTCGCTCAGAGCACCTGGGTGGAGAGCAACTCATTAAGAAATGAAGTGAAGTGAAGGCTAGGGCACAACAATGCACCCCTTTGCGGCCCCCCAGGACTCACCGGAATGGATGCCGACGCGCAGGCGGAGCTGTTCTCCCGGCCGGTGCCGGATGCGGAAGGTGGTGACGGCCTCCAGGAGGGCCAGGGCCATGCGCACCACCTCATGCGCATGTAGCTTCCCATTCCGGACCGGCAGCCCGGAGACCACCATGTAGGCATCCCCAATGGTCTCCACCTGCGAGATATTCAGGGGGGGGGGGTGGGACAGAGCGATATCTCAAAGCAGCCCCTTCCCACGGACCCCAGCCTGGGCCTCCTTTTTCCGCAGACTCACCTTGTAGACGTCAAAGTTGTCGATGATGGCATCAAAGCAGGTGTAGAGGTCGTTAAGGAGGGTCACCACCTGGCAAGGAGGGGAAGGAGCTCAGGTGAGACGTGGGGCTGTGGGGATGGAATGAGTCCCACAGGTAAAAGGACCCATGGGAAGGAAGGACAGACTTCGCTAGGGGACCTGGAGGGGAATGCTCTCCAGGCCTCAAAAGGAGGCTGTATGGCCAATGTGGTCTAGCAGCATTTTATCCTGATGTTTCTCCCACATCTGTGGTTACTGGCATCTTCAGAGGATCTGATGGAAGTCAAGCAAGTGGAGTATAGATACCTATAGACTGTGCAGAGTGGGAGGGAAGAACCATTGTCTCTTAAACAAGTGCAAACAAGTGCCATCAGATACTCTGGAGATGTCAGTATCCACAGACGCAGAGGAAATGTCAGGAGAAAAGGTTTAGGAAGAGGAAAAGGGAGAGAGGGAAGGAAGGAAGGAAGAAGGAAAAGGGAAGAAAAGGAAGGAATTCAGGAAACAAAGAAGGAAGGAAGGTAGGAAGGAGGAATAAAGGGGAGGAAAAGATAGAAGGGGAAAAAGGAAGGCAGGAAAGAAAGAAGGAAGGAAGGAAGAACAAAAGAAAAAAGTAAAAGAAAGAGCAGGAAGGAAGAAGGAAAGGAGGAAAGCAAGGAAGTAAAGAAAGAAAAAAGAGCAGAAGTGAAGGAAGAAGAGAAAGAGGGAAGAAAAGAAGGAAGGAGGGGAGGGAAGTGAAGGGAGGGAGGAAGGAAGGAAGGAAGGAAGGAAGGAAGGAAGGAAGGAAGAAGGAAAAGGGGAAAGCAGGGAAGTAAAGAAAGAAAAAAGAGCAGAAGTGAAGGAAGAAGAAAAAGAGGGAAGAAAAGAAGGAAGGAGGGAAGAGAAGGAAAGGGGGGAGGAAAGAAGGAAGAAGGAAGGAAGAAGGAAAAGAGGAAAGCAAGGAAGTAAAGAAGGAAAAAGAGCAGAAGTGAAGGAAGAAGAAAAATAGGGAAGAAAAGAAGGAGGGAAGGGGGGAAGGAAGGAAGAAGGAAGGAAGGAAGGGAGAAGGAAAAGAGGAAAGCAAGGAAGTAAAGAAAGAAAAAAGAGCAGAAGTGAAAGAAGAAAAAGAGGGAAGAAAAAAGGAAAGAACAAAGAAAGGAAGGAAAGATGAAGGAAAGGAGGAAAGAAAAAAAGGAAGGAAAGGTGAGAGGGAGGGAAATGAAAGTGTGGAAGGTATGAGGGGAATGAAGAAAAGAAAACAATAGGAAGGAAGGGAAGACCGAGAAAAAAGGAAGAGAAAGAACCCCTCACCCCAAGAGAAAGGGTGTCCTTCTGCCCCACTCTACCTGCATGGGGGTGCTTTCTGCCGAGAGGGAGGTGAACCCCACGATGTCACTGAAGTAGATGGTGACGCAGTCAAAGGCTTCCGCTTGGACCGTCTCTCCGCGCTTGAGCTGCTCGGCCACAGAGCTGGGGTCGGGAGGGGGGTCAGAGAAAGAGGGGCGGTGAGGGGCCAGGTGACGACCCCCTTGGCCCCAATGGTTCAGGTGGGGGGGGGATGAGGGTCACTTTCCCGGGCGGGGACTCACTGGGGCAGGATCTGGTAGAGGAGGTTCTCGGCCTTGCGCTTCTCCTCCAGGTAAGCCTGGGTGCGCTCCTCCACCAGCTTCTCCAGGTTGTTGGCGTACTGCTCCATGCGCGACAACAGGTTGTCCAGGATGCTGGTGCTGCCTTCCCTGTAAGTGGGGGGGGGGGGGCAGCATTGAAGAGTAAAGGGAGGTCACCAGAGCCATACAATACCCACAGGAGAAAGAGGAACAGGTTAAGGTGACCCTGTTCCCACCTGAGAGTTCCCCATTTCCAGGTTTCTGGAAATGGCGAACTCTCAGGTGGGAACAGGGTCACCTTAACCTTTTCACCATCAAACAGAACCGGTGGAGGGAGATGCTGCGCGCAAGTGATGGTTCCATGCTCAACATGCAAACAGGGCCTTCTCCCATTGGACGACATATCCCCGGAAAGGTTTTGCACTTTGGAAAAATCCACATGAAAGGGATCTAGGAGCCTTAGGACATTACTTCTCACCAGCAGAAGCCATTGTCTGATCGTAGGGAGATACTGCATGCAACTTTGCAAACTTCCACATGAAAGGGATCTAGGAGTTTTCGGACATTATAAAACGGAGGCTAATGTCCGATCTGCAGAATACTGGGAAATGTAGTTTGGTGCAGCCTTTGGAATTATCTGCTAGAAAGGTTCTTGGTGTAGGGTTTCAGCCTGTAATTGTTTCTTTGCCTCAGGCTCCCGAGGAAAATGATCAAGGTTCTGCATTCAATGCCTGGGGGACATGAGAGAAGCCTCCTCGCAGGATTGCAAGACATCCGGGCGTCCCCTGGGCAACGTCTTCGTAGACGGCAGATTCTCGCGCCACAGAAGCGACCAGCATGCAAGCAAGCAAGCAAAACAACCAACGGTCCTTTTCAGGACCAACCATGACAATAATCTCGATCAACATCGAAGGCATGTCAGCTGCCAAAGAGCAACTGCTCTATGAACTGTGCCGAGATAAGAAATGCAATGTGCTGTGTGTCCAAGAAACACACAGGGATGAACGACAGAAACGACCCAAAGTTCCAGGAATGGTCTTAGTAGCGGAAAGACCACATGCGCAGTATGGAAGTGCCGTCTTTGTCAAACCAGGCCTCCAAGTCAGCAGTGCCCACAACACTGAAGAAAACAATATCGAGGTTCTAACAGTAGAGCTCAATAACATCACCATCACCTCTGTGTACAAGCCCCCAAATGAAGATTTCTGCTTCTCCTCCCCCGAGAACTTTGACAGGCACCAAAGGGCGGTAGTAATTGGTGACTTCAACAGCCATAGCCATGTATGGGGCTATGCCCAAGAGGACAGAAATGGAGAGGCTGTCCTGTCCTGGTCTGAACTGCACAAACTATCACTCATCCATGATAGCAAGCTCCCACCATCCTACAACAGCAGGAGATGGCACCGAGGTTACAACCCAGACCTCTTATTTGTGAGCGACAGCATCGTACAGCAATGCACCAAATCAGTGGGACCACCAATCCCAAACACACAGCACCGACCAATAATATGCCAACTGTTCCCAACAATAAGGCCTCAGGAAGTTCGATTTAAACGAAGATACAACTTCAGAAAGGCAGATTGGACTAAATTCTCAGAGATGTTAGACGACATGATCATATCGGTCGCGCCAATCCCTGAGGAATACGAGCACTTTATTGAAATCGTGAAAACCTGCTCACGGGCCTCGATACCGAGAGGCTGCAGAACTCACTACCTCCAGGGCATTACTCCTGAAACAGCTGCCTTGTTGGAAAACTACTACAGGCTCCACAACGAAGACCCATTTAGTGAGCAGACTCTTCAGGCAGCGCAGAGCATTGTGTCCTCCATCTCTGAAGCCAAGAAAGAACAGTGGATCAAGCTGATCACAGAGGTCGACATGGGCAGGAGCAGCCAGAAGGCGTGGAGGTTGCTAAGACGGCTGAGCAATGACCCCTCACAAACTAACACCCATGCCAACATAAAGGCAGATCAGATAGCACACCATCTCTTGAAGAATGGGAAACCCAACCTTGCCACCAAAGTAGGAAAGAAACCAATAGCCAGACAACCAGAGATTGAGAACAACAACCTCCATGAACCTTTTACATCTACTGAATTGGACATGGCTCTCAACAAATGTAAGAATGGCAAAGCAGCTGGCCTGGATGATCTACGGATGGAACAAATCAAGAACTTTGGTCCAAAAGCAAGGCGCTGGCTGCTGGAGCTGATGAACAACTGCACGGCATCCTGTCAGATCCCCAAAATCTGGAGGAAAGCAAGAGTCATCGCCATCTTGAAGCCAGGCAAAGACCGTAATGACCCAAAAAGCTACAGACCAATCTCCCTGTTGTGCCACCTCTACAAAGTTCTGGAGAGACTTATTTTGCATAGAATTATGGAAAATATAGACCCCTGTCTGATCCCACAGCAAGCTGGCTTCAGGAAAGGCAAAAGCTGCACATCGCAAGTGCTGAACCTGACCCAGCACATAGAAGATGGCTTTGAAAGGCAGCAGATCACAGGAGCTGTCTTCATAGACTTGTCAGCAGCCTATGAGACTGTGAACCACCGCTGCCTCCTCCTGAGAAAAATGTATAATCTCACACAGGACGACCACCTCACCCGCCTCATAGGAAACCTGCTACAAAACAGGAGCTTTTTTGTTGAGTTCCAGGGCCAGAGAAGCAGATGGCGGAAACAGAAGAACGGCCTGCCTCAGGGGAGCGTGCTTGCCCCATCCATGTTCAACATCTACACAAATGACCAGCCACTGCCAGAAGGGACAGAGAGTTTCATCTATGCTGATGATCGTGCCATTACTGCTCAAGCAGGGAGCTTTGAGATGGTTGAACAGAAACTCTCCGAAGCTCTAGGTGCTCTTACTGCCTATTACAGGGAAAACCAACTGATCCCTAACCCATCTAAAACACAGACATGCGCCTTTCACCTTAAGAACAGACAAGCATCCCGAGCTCTGAGGATTATTCCCTGGGGAGGAATCCCACTGGAGCATTGCAGCGCACCCAAATACCTGGGAGTCACTTTGGACCGTGTTCTGACCTACAAGAAGCACTGTCTGAACATCAAACAAAAAGTGGGCGCTAGAAACAACATCATACGAAAGCTGACTGGCACAACCTGGGGATCACAACCAGACACAGTGAAGACATCTGCCCTTGCGCTATGCTACTCTGCTGCTGAGTATGCATGCCCAGTGTGGAACACATCTCACCACACTAAAACAGTAGATGTGGCTCTTAATGAGACATGCCGCATTATCACGGGGTGTCTGCGCCCTACACCACTGGAGAAATTACACTGCTTAGCCGGTATTGCACCACCTGACATCCGCCGGGAAGTAGCAGCCAATAGTGAAAGGACCAAGGCAGAGACACCTCCAGCTCATCCCCTGTTTGGGTATCAGCCAGCACGTCAACGACTTAAATCAATAAATAGTTTTCTTAGATCTACAGAGACACTCGCTGGAACATCCCAGCAAGTGAGAGTCCAAAAGTGGCAGGCCCAAACCCAGCACCTCAATTCATGGCTGATACCAGATGAGAGACTCCCCCCGGGCACTCAGAAGACTGGGCGACTTGGAAGGCGCTGAACAGACTGCGCTCTGGCACCACGAGATGCAGAGCCAATCTTAAGAAATGGGGCTACAGGGTGGAATCCTCGGCATGCGAGTGCAGAGAAGAGCAAACCACTGACCACCTGCTGCAATGCACCCTGAGCCCTGCCACATGCACAATGGAGGACCTTCTTGCGGCAACCCCAGAGGCACTCCAAGTGGCCAGATACTGGTCAAAGGACATTTAACCAAATACCAAATTTGCAAAATCTGTGTGGTTTCTTTTCTTCTTTTTTTTTTCTTTTTAATCTCTGTGTTTGTTTTGCTCTGTTAGAATTGTAATACAATGGTTGCTGATGACACGATAAATAAATAAAATTCAATGCCTGAGTCTGCAATGCCTGAGTTAAATGACTAAGTTCCTGCTGACTTTCAGGGGATTGGAAATGGGGATGTTGGTCCAGAGAGTGCTGGTAGCTCTCCAAATTTGTTGATTTTCCCTAACCGTCTGTCAATGGTCTCTAGAGGGTTCTCGATTATACAGATTATGTCATCCGCGAATGCACGGAGCTTGTACGAATATTTCTTTATTCTCACTCCTTTTAGAGTGTTGTCATCTCTTATTGTGTTAAAAAGGATTTCTGACACAATGATAAATATTAGCGGGGATAGAGAGTATCCCTGACTTGTCCCTTTTTGTATTTGGATATGTTCTGTTGTTTGCCCGTTAATACAAATCATGGCTTCCTGTTTGCTGTATATTGATTTGATTGTATTTATGAAATGGTATCCCAAATCTAGTTCTTGCATGAGTAATATGAAAAAATCCCAATTTAGGTTGTCAAATGCTTTCTCGGCAATTATTGCCGAAAGTGCACATTCTTTGTCATTGTTCTTTAAAAACTAGGAGCAACCAGGAGGAGATGACGGGATGAACACAAACACATTGGAGACATTAAGAGGCAATCCAAATCCCCCCTACTCGCATCTCATCTTTCTCTTTCCCTATTCCCTGTTCCTTGTCCATATTCCAATGTGAGTCTATCTGGTCATGCCAAACACTTGCTCAAAGAGCCAGGTTTTCACTCTTTTCTGAAATGTCAGGAAGGAGGGGGTCGATCTAATATCCCTAGGCAGGGAGTTCCACAGCCGAGGAGCCACCACCAAGAAGGCCCTGTCTCTCTTCAATGAACTGCTTTGCTTATAAGAACTCTGGTGTGGTTTTGGGTTCGAAGGTGCATCTCCAGCCCTGGCGTGCGACACTTGGCTTACCTAAACTACATTTCCCAGAATTCTGCAGGAGCAGATCGGACGACAGCCTCCGTTCAGTAACACTGGTTGGGAAATGTTCTTAGTGGACCACACGAGGAACATGCGCCAGGAGTGGCCATTCAAAAAGCAGCATCCATATCTTCACCCTAATAATTTGCTCTAGAGTTTTGGATTCCAGGTGTTTTGGACTCCAACTCCCACAATTCCTAGGAATTATGGGAGTTGTAGTCCAAGACACCAGGAGGAGGGAGGGCCCAAGTTAGATATTGTGGACGTCATCTGCCAGCACCCACTTGTTGAAGCGTCGGATGAAGATCTTGATCTGGGCGAAGTCGGGCCGGTCAGCAGGCTCGTGGGCCCAGCAGCGCTCCATCAGGAGGGCCAGCTCCTCGCTGTGCAGCCGCAGGTCCACGGAGGGCCGGAAGTGTGGCCGCTGGCCGTTGCGCACCTTCTGCACAATCTCTGTGAGGGGGGAAGCGGGTGCGGGGGGGCAACAGGAGTGAATGTGCAGACCGGTGGGATGGAGAGACACTTATGGGGCGGGAAGGCGGTGGTGAGGGGTGGCCAATGGACCATGGAGACAATGAGGATGAGCGCATGAGCGCATGAGCAGAGGTTTGGGCGGCGAGGCTGTGGCGGACGGTGGCGCACAGTGAGCGAGGGGGGAGATGTGGTTGGGGAGCAGATAGAAAAGAAGGGGCAGCGTCACTGGACGTCACAACGGAAGACGGAGAAGAAGAAGCCCAGCCAAGAGAGAGACAAGCCACAGGCCCAACTGAGTAGTCCAGCGCCTGGAGATGAGGTCTGTGGGGAAGTCTGAGAAGCCCTGGGGTCACCTAGGAGGTCACCAGCCCCTCTCTCACAAGAAGACCCTCAACGAGGGGCACATTGGTTCCCAGCATGAGCACACCCTCCTCCTCCTGTGCACCCATGGAGAGCGGTGCAACATCCCATCTCCACGAGGCATGTCAAGTGTCCTCTGTGGTTCCCTCCTCCCCAGGTGAAGACCACCTTCAAGGTTCTGCTGAGGGCACCAGCCATGCCCAAACTTTGCTACTCCAGGTGCTCTCATAGACTCATAGAGTTGGAAGAAACCCCATGGATCTCTATCAACGCTATGCAGGATAAGCACAATCAAAGCACCCCCAACAGATGGCCATTCAGCCTCTGCTTAAAGAGTTTCCAAGGAAGGAGCTTCCACCAGACTCCGGGACAGAGAGTTCCCCTATGGGACAGGTCACAGAATCATAGAGTTGGGAGAAACCTCATGGACCTCTTCCTATGCTATGCAGGATAAGCACAATCAAAGCACCCCCAACAGATGGCCATCCAGTCTCAGTTGAAAAGTTTCCAAGGAAGGAGCTTCCACCAGGGTAGAGAGTTCCACTGTGGGAGAGGTCATAGAATCATTGAGTTGGAAGAGACCTGGTGGGCCATCATTCAGTCCAACCCCATTCTGTCAAGAAGAAGGAAAATAGCATTCAAAGTACCCCTGACAGATGGCCATCCAGCCTCTGCTTCAAAACCTCCAAAGAAGGAGCCTCCACCATGCTCCCTCCAGGGGAGAGAGTTCCACTGCTCAACAGCTCTCTCACATTTAGGAAGTTCTTCCTGATGTTCAGGTGGAATCTCCTTCCTGTCGTTTGGCTCCATTGAGTCCTAGTCTCCAGGGCAGCAGAAAGGAAGCCTGCTCCCTCCTCCCTAAGACTCTCCCAGTCTCTCCTCTTGATCCCTGGCCCTCATCATGTCTCCTCTCAGCTTCTCTTCTGCAGGCTAAACATGCCCAGATCTTTAAGCCGCTCCTCATAGGGCTTGTTCTCCAGACCCTTGATACTTTGAGTCTCAGCTTCTCTTCTGGAGGGAGATGTTGACTCTAAGCTGGAAGGTGTCCAGAGGAGGGTGTCCTCTGGACACCTTCCAGCTTAGAGTCAACATCTCCCTCCAACTGTGGTGCCCAGAATTGGTCTTCTTACAGTCAGGAAGTTCAGGTGGAATCTCCTTTCTTTCCTGTAGTTTGAACCCTTGGCTCCATTGAGTCCTAGTTTCCAGGGCAGCAGGAAGGAAGCCCTCTCCTTCTTTATGACACCCTTTCACATACTGATACATGGCTCTTCTCATGTCTCCTCTCAACCTTCTCTTCTGCAGGCGAAACAGACCCAGTTCTCCAAGACGTTCCTCGTGGGGATGATTCATGGTCTCCAGACTTTTGACCATTTCAGTTGCCCTCTTCCTCTGGACTCTTTCCAGCTTGTCAACGTCTCTTTCGAACTGTAGTGCCCAGAATTGGACACAGTGTGATTCCAGGTCTGACCAAAACAGAAGAGAGAGGCACCAGGACTTCTTCCCTCAATCTGGACACCAGATTCCTTTGGATGGAGCCCAAAATCCCATTGGCTTCTTGAGGTGCTGCATCACACTCTTGGCTCATGTTCAACTTGTTGACCACAAAGACTCTAAGATCTTTCTCACATGTTCTTGCATGTTCCCCATGAGGAACATCTTAAAGAACTGGATCTGTTGTCGAGCCAGGCATCCATCACCCAGCTTTGGGCTGCAGCTCCCAGGAAGACAATCATTGGTAGAGTCTCCTCTTGAGAAGCTGGATGGCCATTGGTTGGAAGCGCCTGGCAGAAGGAGGTTGAACTGGATGGACTCTGAAGGTCCCTCCTCACTCTACATTTCTTGGCTTCTTGTGGTGCTGCATCACACCCTTGGCTCATGTTCAACTTGTTGACCACAAAGACTCTAAGATCTTTCTCACATGTTCTTGCATGTTCCCCATGAGGAACATCTTAAAGAACTGGATCTGTTGTCAAGCCAGGCATCCATCACCCAGCTTTGGGGTTGAGCTCCCAGGAAGACTATCATTGGTAGAGTCTCCTTCTCTTGAGAAGCTGGATGGTCATTTGTTGGGAGCGCCTGGCAGAAGGGGGTTGGACTGGATGGCTTCTGAAGGTCACTTCCCACTCTACAGTTCTACCAACTGAGGTCCAAAAGACCTGGAGGACTAACTTTTGATGCCCACCAACCACAAATACCCCATGGCTTTGCAAAGGGCAAAGGAAGGAAGGAGAGAGGGAGGGGCCACCTGGGGATGGAGACCTCCTCCCCACAAACCCATTTCAGAGGAAGCCCCCCAGCTCTGCCCCAGTTGGTGGACACAATAGAGGGGCCTGTGCTGGGGGGAGGGGGGTCCTCCTCACCCTTGGGGCTGAGGTCCATGCCCTCCACGTAGAAGGCCCCATTGCGCAGCGCAATCTCCTGCAGGATGATCCCGAAGCTGTAGACGTCGGCCTTCTGCATCGCCAGCGGGGAGAGGAGCAGCTGCCCCCTTTGCAGCAGCTCTGGGGCCGTCCATAGTTTCTCTGCAGTCGAGTTCGGGGAGAGAAGAAAGGGGGGGGGTCTTTGTACTGGCCCACTATGTCCCATAATGGTCCACAATAGCACAGCAGGTTCTTCTCTGCTGTGGCCCCCAATTGTAGGAAGTTCTCCCACCAGAGGCCCTATTGGTCACCCTGAGGGCTGAGAAGGGCGGTATACAAATATACTAAATAAATAGTCTAGAGGCATTCTCTCCTGACGTTTCGCCTGCATCTATGGCACGCATCCTCAGAGGTAGTGAGGTCTGTTGGACCTAGGAAAAAGGGTTTATATATCTGTGGAAAGACCAGGGTGGGACAAAGGACTCTTGTCTGCTGGAGCTAGGGGTGAATGTCTCAACTGACCACCTTGATTAGCATTTGATGGCCTGGCAGTGCCTCTAACATTCTCTCCTGACATTTTGCCTGCATCTATGCCAAGCATCCTCAGAGGGAGTGAGGTCTGTTGGAACTAAGAAAGTGGGTTTATATATCTGTGGAATGACCAGGGTGAGACAAAGGATTCTTGTCTGCTGGAGCTAGGGGTGAATGTCTCAACTGACCACCTGGATTAGAATTTGATGGCCTGGCAGTGCCTCTAGCATTCTCTCCTGACGTTTCGCCTGCATCTATGGCACGCATCCTCAGAGGTAGTGAGGTCTGTTGGAACTAGGGAAAAGGGTTTATATATCTGTGGAAGGACCAGGGTGGGACAAAGAACTCTTGTCTGCTGGAGCTAGGTGTGAATGTTTCAACTGACCACCTTGATTAGCATATAATGGCCTGACAGTGCCTGGAACAAACTTTTGTTGAGAGGTGATTAGATGTCCTTATTTGTTTCCTCTCTGTTGTTTTGCTGTTATAATTTTAGAGTTTTTCAATACTGGTAGCCAGATTTTGTTCCTTTTCATGGTTTCCTCCTTTCTGTTGAAATTTTTCCACCTGTTTCTTGTGGATTCCAATGGCTTCTCTGTTGAAACCAAGGTGGTCAGTTGAAACATTCCCACCTAGCTCCAACACACAAGAGTCCTTTGTCCCACCCTGGTCATTCCACAGATATATAAACCAATTTTCCTAGTTTCCAACAGACCTCACTACCTTTGAGGATGCTTGCCATAGATGCAGGTGAAATGTCAGGAGAGAGTGCCTCTAGAACATGGCCATATAGCCCGAAAAAACTTACAACAACCCAGTGGCTCCCTTTTAATGTTGTGAGGAATTGTGGGAGTTGGAGTCCAAAACCACCTGGAGGGCTGGAATTTGCTCCTGCCTGGTTAAAACTGATTTTCCTACGCCTTCAAGTAGGAGTCAGGAGACAGGCAAGGGGCAAAGGGTCAAGCTCCACTGACCGTTGTGGGTCAGAAGTGGGGGACAGGAGGAGAAGGGGGTACCCGACGAGGGGGTCACTCACTGGCATACAAGGCGTGGTTGCCCTCGCTCTCGCTGCTCTGGCGGAAGCTGGCCAAGCCGTAGTCGGTGATCTTGAGCACGAAGCGGCTGTCCACCACGCAGTTGGACGACTTGAGGCTGCCGTGGTAGCCGATGATGCTGTTGTGCAGGAAGGCCATGCCCTGCGCCGGACGGACAGGTAAGACAGGTGTGGACAGCGGAGGGGAGGGAGGGGAGGGGGACAGGCAGGGAAGGGAGACCCATGAGTGACCCAAGCCCAGAAGACAGGACGTCCACGCTGGAGGCCTGCTCCTGGCCTTGGAATGCCTCCAAGGAGCACACCTTGCACCTGGCTCACCTTCACGATGTCGTTGATGAGGGAGTAGCGGAAGACCCAGTCCAGGTTGATGCTCTCGTTCTCCAGAATGTCCTGCCGTAGAAAAGGCCACATGGGACATCTAGTCCAGGCATGGGCCAACTTGGGCCTTCCCTCCAGGGGTTTTGGACTTCAACTCCCACAATTCCTAACAGCCGGTAGGCTGTTAGGAATTGTGGGAGTTGAAGTCCAAAACTCCTAGAGGGAAGGCCCAAGTTGGCCCATGCCTGACCTAGTCCAACCCCCTTCTTCCATGCACGGAAAGCACAATCAATGGACCTCAAAGCCAATGAGAGTCCATGAAATCATAAAAACCTCCTCTTTAAAGGTATTTTTATCACCCTTTCTTCTTCTGCCTTTGCCTTCCTTCCAGTGAGGACGCATTTTGCATTTCTCCAGGCAAAGTGTAGCTGCATGGATACTTATACTGGCTCACCACATGAAATCATAAAAACTTCCTCTTTAGAGGTATTTTTATTGCCCTGGCTTCTTGGCCATGTGTTCGTTCTCCATTGCCCTTTCTTCTTCTGCCTTTGCCTTCCTTCCAGTGAGGACGCATTTTGCATTTCTCCAGGCAAAGTGTAGCTGCATGGATACTTATACTGGCTCACCACATGAAATCATAAAAACTTCCCCTTTAAATGTATTTCTATTGCCCTGGCTTGTTGGGAGTGTGGCCATTCTCCATTGTCCTTTCTTCTTCTGCCTTTGCCTTCCTTCCAGTGAGGATGCATTTTGCCTCCCTCCAGGCAAAATGTAGCTGCATGGATATTTTGACTTTTTATCCTTTTACCTTCCTTAGAATATGAGTTTTAGCGAGCTAGTGAGTGCCAAGGTCTTTTCTATCTAGAATGGATTTCTTTTCTCGGATAAATATTTTGAACCTAAAGTTCTGTCTCTGCGATCCTGTTCCACCCTGTTCAAGGGAAGCTTACCCTGGCTCACCACATGAAATCAAAAAAATTACCTCTTTAGAGGTATTTCTCTTGCCCTGGCTTGTTGGCCCTGTGGTCATTCTCCATTGCCCTTTCTTCTTCTGCCTTTGACTTCCTTCCAGTGAGGATGCATTTTGCCTTTCTCCAGGCAAAATGTAGCTACATGGATAATTTTGACATTTTATCCTTTTACCTTCCTTAGAAGATGATTTTTTATCCTTTTATCTTCCTTAGAAGTGAGCAAGTGAGTTCCAAGACCCCTTTCTATCTAGAATGGATTCCTTTTGACTTCAATAAATATATTTTGAAGTTGTGACTCTGCCATCCTGATCTATCTTGTTGAATGGAAGCTTATCCTGGCTCACCACATGAAATCATAAAAACTTCCTCTTTAGAGGTATTTTTATTGCCCTGGGTTGTTGGCCGTGTGGTCATTCTCCATTGCCCTTTTTTTCTTCTGCCTTTGCCTTCCTTCCAGTGAGGACGCATTTTGCCTTTCTCCAGGCAAAGTGTAGCTGCATGGATATTTTGATATTTTATCCTTTTACCTTCCTTAGAAGTGAGCAAGTGAGCTCCAAGATCCTTTTCTATCTAGAATGGATTCCTTTTGACTTCAATAAATATATTTTGAAGTTGTGACTCTGCCATCCTGATCTATCTTGTTCAAGGGAAGCTTATCCTGGCTCACCACATGAAATCATAAAAACTTCCTCTTTAGAGGTATTTTTATTGCCCTGGGTTGTTGGCTGTGTGGTCATTCTCCATTGCCCTTTCTTCTTCTGCCTTTGCCTTCCTTCCAGTGAGGACGCATTTTGCCTTTCTCCAGGCAAAGTGTAGCTGCATGGATACTTTTGATATTTTATCCTTTTACCTTCCTTAGAAGTGAGCTCCAAAACCCTTTTCTATCTAGAATGGATTTCTTTTGGCTTCGATAAATATATTTTGAAGTTGTGCTTGTCCGGCCTTCTCACCTGCAAGCTACCCCGAGGGCAGTATTCGGTCACGATGCAGATGTTGGGAGGGTCAATGCAGGCCCCAATGAACCGGGTCAGGTGGTTGAACTGGATGTCCCGCATCTGGAGCCGGGCAGAGTGAGGACGGAGGTGCATTAAAGATATGCAGAGGCAGTGAGGCAGCCACCAAGGAGGCCACGATACCTGCGTTGAGTGTCAGGTGGTAGGGCGTCATCCCTGACCCCAGGTGCCCCCCACAGACCCCATGGTCTTTCTCCCAGTACCTACGTGTTTGAGCTCAAAGAGCACCTGCCGCGTCAGCTCAATGCGCTTCTTATTGACATGTTTGATGGCCACCACGTTCCCCTGGAAGGCAACCAGAGAGGCCAACGATGCGTTAGGACACTGATTCTCAACCTTCCTAATGCCGTGACCCCTTAATACAGTTCCTCATGTTGTGCTGACCCCCAACCATCACATTATTTTTGTTGCTACTTCATAACTGTCATTTTGCTATGACATTACACGATATGTAATGATGTTTACATTGCATATCATAATGTAAATATCTGATATGCAGGATGTATTTTCATTCACTGGACCAAATACCTAATAAGCTCTAGTTTGAATACTGATGTGGTTGGAGAGACATTGATTTTGTCACGTGGGAGTTATGGTTGCTGGGATTTATAGTTCACCTACCATCAAAGAGCATTCTGAACTCCACCAATGATGGAATTGAACCAAACTTGGCACACAGAATTCCCTTAACCAACGGAAAATGCCGGAAGGGTTTGGTGGAGTTTGGGGAAAAAAGACCTTGACATTTGGGAGTTGTAGTTGCTGGGATTTCTAGTTCACCTACCATCAAAGAACACTCTGAACTCCACCAATGATGGAATTGAACCAAACATGGCACACAGAACTCTTATGACCAACAGAAAATACTGTGGAGGGTTTGGTGGGCATTGATCTTGAGTTCGGGAGTTGTAGTTCACCTACATCCAGAGAGCACGTTGGACTCAAACAATGATAGATCAGGACCAAATGTGGCACCAATACTCAATATGCTCAAATTTGAACACTGGTGGAGTTTGGGAAAAATAGACCTTGACATTTGGGAGTTGTAGTTGCTGGGATTTATAGTTCACCTACCATCAAAGAGCATTGTGAACTCCAGCAATGATAGAATGGAACCAAACTTGGCACACAGAACTCCCATGAACAACAGAAAATACTGTGGAGGGTTTGGTGGGCATTGATCTTGAGTTCGGGAGTTGTAGTTCACCTACATCCAGAGAACACTGTGGACACAGTGCCCCATGTCCAACAGAAAATATTGTGGAAGGGTTTGGTGGGCATTGACCTTGAGTTTGGGAGTTGTAGTTCACCTACATCCAGAGAGCACGTTGGACTCAAACAATGATAGATCAGAACCAAATGTGGCACCAATACTCAATATGCTCAAATTTGAACACTGGTGGAGTTTGGGGGAAATCAAACTTGACATTTGGGAGTTGTGGTTGCTGGGATTTATAGTTTACCTACCATCAAAGAGCATTCTGAACTCCACCAATGATAGAACTGAACCAAACTTGGCACACAGAACTCCCATGACCAACAGAAAATACTGGAAGGGTTTCATGGGCATTAACCTTGAGTTTTGGAGTTGTAGTTCACCTACATCCAGAGAGCACTGTGGACTCAAACAATGATGGATCTGGACCAAACTTGGCACCAATACTCAATATGCTCAAATCTGAATACTGGTGGAGTTTGGGGGAAATCAAACTTGACATTTGGGAGTTGTAGTTGCTGGGATTTATAGTTCACCTACCATCAAAGAGCTTTCTTAACTCCGCCAATGATGGAATTGAACTAAACTTGGCACACAGAACTCCCCTGACCAACAGAAAATACTGGAAGGGTTTGGTGGGCATTGACCTTGAGTTTGGGAGCTGTAGTTCATCTACCTCTAGAGAGCATTGTGGACACAGTACCCTATGATCAAGAGAAAATACTGAGTTTTCTGATGGTCTTTGGCGACCCCTCTGACACCCCCTCGCGACCCACCCCAAGGGTCCCGACCCCCAGGTTGAGACACACGGCATTACGAGGATGGACACAGACAACCCTCCGCATTCAGTGGTCGCATTTCTGTCCTGCTTCCCAGCTCCCTCTGTCTCCCAAGCAATGAAGACAATGCAAAGATAAGACACTCACCTTGAAGAGTCCAGTGTTGGCAAAGATCTGGTACTTGCCATGCGCCGTCATGAGCGATCCGTAGCTGGACCCTCGCTGGGTTTGGGGGGGGAAGAGGAGAGGAGAAGAGTGGGGTCAGTGCATGGGCCGGAAAGAGGGGACCCATCATCCCCATCACCCTGAGAGCCAGGGCACTCACCAGGGAGAGGGTCAGCCGGCTGCCGGCCCCCTTGTAGTAGCGCTCGGAGCTCCCGAACTGAAGCTCGTCCCAGCGGATGCGCCACAGCATGCTGGCCAGCTCCTTCTCCAGCATCAGCTTCCTGGGGAACAGAGGGCACCATGCTATCAACATAGGGCACCATGCTATCAACATAGCACATACATTGTATTGTCGAAGGCTTTCATGGCCGGAATCACTGGGTTGTTGTAGTTTTTTTCGGGCTATAGGGCCATGTTCTAGAGACATTCTCTCCTGACGTTTCTCCTGCATCTATGGCAAGCATCCTCAGAGGGAGTGAGGTCTCTTGGAAGTAGGAAAAAGGGTTTATATATCTGTGGAATGACCAGGGTGGGACAAAGGACTCTTGTCTGCTGGAGCTAGGTGTGAATGTTTCAATTGACCAACTTGATTAGCATATATAATGGCCTGACAGTGCCTGGGCCAATCTTTTCTTGAGAAGTGATTAGATGTCCTTGTTTGTTTCCTCTCTGTTGTTGAAATTGTCCACATGCTTGTGGATTTCAAAGGACAAGAGGGATCCTCTCACCCCTGCAGGAGTCTACCACGTACCATGCAGCTGTGGAGAAGAAGTCTCCATAGGGACCACCCAACGCAGCAGCATTGCCCAAACACGGATCAAGGGACACGAAAGGGACTGCAAACTACTTCAACCAGAGAAGTCAGCTATAGCAGAGCACCTGAGGAACCAACCTGGACACAGCATATTATCTGAGAACACAGAAATGGTGGACCACTCTCACAACCACCAGGTCAGACTACACAGAGAAGCCATTGAAATACACAAACATGTGGACAATTTCAACAGAAAGGAGGAAACCATGAAAAGGAACAAAATCTGGCTACCAGTATTAAAAAATTCTAAAATTACAACAGCAGAACAACAGGAATGATGCCCAGGGTGGGACAAAGAACTCTTGTCTGCTGGAGCTAGGTGTGAATGTTTCAACTAACCACCTTGATTAGCATTTGATGGCCTGGCAGTGCCTGGAGAAATCTTTTGTTGGGAGGTGATTAGATGCCTGATTGTTTCCTCTCTGTTGTTGTGCTGTTGAAATAGGCTGTGTCCAGGTTGGTTCATTGTGTGCTCTGCTATGGCTGGCTTCTCTGGTTGACTTGGTCTGCAGTGCCTTTAATGTTCCTTGACTTGTGTGTTGGGCAATGCTGCTGCGTGTTGGTGGTCCCTCTGTAGACTTCTTCTCCACAGCTATGTGGTATATGGTAGACTCCTGCAGAGGTGAGAGGATCCCTCTTGTCCTTTGCTGAACGGAGCATTGGTTGGATTTTCTTGGTGGGTCTGGAGATAGTTTGTCTGTTGTGTTTCCTCATCAGCTTTCCTATGCAGTCAGTGGTTCCCACTCTCACAACCACCATGTCAGACTACACAGAAACACCATTAAAGTCCACAAGCATGTGGACAATTTCAACAGAAAGGAGGACACCATGAAAAGGAACAAAATCTGTCTACCAGTAGTAAAAAAAACTCTAAAATTACAACAGCAAAACAACAGAGAGGAAACAATCGAGAACATCTAATCACCTCTCAACAAAAGATTGCTCCAGGCACTGCCAGGCCATCAAATGCTAATCAAGGTGGTCAGTGGAAACATTTCCACCTAGCTCCAGCAGACAAGAGTCCTTTGTCCCACCCTGGACATCATTCCACAGATATATAAACCCACTTTCTTAGTTCCAACAGACCTCACTACCTCTGAGGATGCTTGCCATAGATGCAGGCAAAACCTCAGGAGAGAATGCCTCTAGAACAGCGGTTCTCAACCTGGGGGTCGCGACCACCCGAGGGGTCGTCTGGTCATTTCAGAGGGGTCGCGAGTTTGCCTCCTTTGGCCCCGCCCCCTCTGACTCCTGGAAGTACCCTCTTCTTGTCCCCTTCAAGGCTGCTGGTGGAAGCCTCAAAAAGGGTGAGAGGAGCGTGGGGCAGCAGGAGCAGTGGGGCTTGCACTCGCCCTTCTCCTCTGGGCTCTTCCTCCTCCTCCTCTCCATTTGGAGACCTCCAGTATTTTCGGTTGGTCATGTGGGTCCTCTGTGCCAAGTTTGGTCCAGTTCTGTAATTTGTGGGGGGTCTCAGTGGTCTGTGGAAGTCAGACCTGAATCGGTTGAAGGTACTGCAAATCCCATCCTCCATACTCCCGCAAATGTATTGTTTTTGTGATTAATCACTATGTTTCAATTAGGTTCAATTTGTAACAATTAAAATACATCCTGCAGATGATATTTACATTGTGAAATTACAGTTCTAAAGTAGCAATGAAAGTAATTTTATGGTTGGGGGTCACCATAACATGAGGAACTGAATTTGGGGGTCACGGCTTTAGAGAGGTTGAGAACCACTGCTCTAGAACATGGCCATATAGCCCGAAAAAAACCCTACAACAACCCATTTGTAGTAATGGCTTCTGTGCTTACACAGAACTGCATCTGGCCAGCCTCCTGTTTGCTGCGGAAGCTCCTGGAATAAAGGGACCGTCTGGATGGACCCCATGACACAGTTGCCCAAAGGCAAGGTGCTGAATAGACACAACATTTTTTCCCACGACTGTGATTCGTGATGTGTGAAGGAGGGGAAGGCAGGTGAGATGGCCGTGCTTTGATGCTCTGGCTGCCACAGCCTCCCCATATAAAATCCCCAGAAGGTGGTCTGGGTCACCAGGATGGAAACATCTGGGACCCAACTTCCAAGAGAAGCCCCAGCCCACCATCATGATGGTTTAGTAGTTTGTGTGGATGAGGTGTCTCTCTTCTCACCTGAAGATGAGGAAGCTGGAGACACCAAACATGATGAAGGTGATGCCGGCCCCCAGCGCCACAATCGCCAAGGTGTTCAGGGGACCTGTGGAGGAAGGGGAGAAAGGTGCATGTTGGCCGGTTCCAAAATACATGCCCAATGAGGCCCAAAAAGTGGGTGGGCAACACTCTCCTTGGCACAACAAAACAACTGCAAATGCAAGATACTCCACTTTGGCAGAAAAAAATGAAATGCAAAGATACAGAATGGGGGACGATGCCTGGCTCGAGAGCAGTACGTGTGAAAAAGATCTTAGAGTCCTCGTGGACAACAAGCTAAACATGAGCCAGGAATGTGATGTGGCGGCAAAAAAAGCCAATGGGATTTTGGCCTGCATCAATAGGAGCCTAGTGTCTAGATCTAAGGAAGTAATGCTACCCCTCTATTCTGCTTTGGTTAGACCACATCTGGAATACTGTGTCCAATTCTGGGCACCACAATTCAAGAGAGATATTGACAAGCTGGAATGTGTCCAGAGGAGGGCAACTAAAATGATCAAGGGTCTGGAGAACAAGCCCTATGAGGAGCGGCTTAAGGAGCTGGGCATGTTTAGCCTGAAGAAGAGAAGGCTGAGAGGAGATATGATAGCCATGTATAAATATGTGAGAGGAAGCCACAGGGAGGAGGGAGCAAGCTTGTTTTCTGATTCCCGGGAGACTAGGACGCAATGGAACAATGGCTTCAAACTACAAGAGAGGAGATTCCATCTGAACATGAGGAAGAACTTCCTGACTGTGAGAGCCGTTCAGCAGTGGAACTCTCTGCCCCGGAGGGAGTGTGGTGGAGGCTCCTTCTTTGGAAGCTTTTAAGCAGAGGATGGATGGCCATCTGTCAGGGTTGATTTGAATGCAATATTCCTGCTTCTTGGCAGAATGGGGTTGGACTGGATGGCCCAGAAGGTCTCTTCCAACTCTTTGATTCTATGATTCTATGAACTGCCCATTGAAATTGGAAAAGCAAGATGAGAAGGAGCCAAACAACATGGAAAGAAATGGAAGGAGAAATGGAAGATAAACAGATAAAGAGCCACCAAGAAGGAATCCAGAGGGAACCGTGACAGTATGGACCCCAGGCAAAAAATACAGCTGGAGCAAGAGAAGCCTCAAACTAAATTGGGAGAGGTGTTGGAGTTCAGCCTGTGATTGTGTTTGAAGATCAAGGTGTTTTAGATATGGAGAATGATGTCAATGAGGGTCAAGATGGCAATGGTCTGGTCAATGGTATTAATGCAGAGAATGACAGAGAGACACCGGTTCAAAGTGTAGTTTCTCATGAGAATGTTCCTACAGGGTATAAGGATGAGAGTTTACTCCGTGAATTGCTCCCTGAGAGTTCCCAGGATTCGGGGCTTGAAAACAACTTGGCACCTGCAGGGACTAATGAGCGTATAGGTAAAGGTAGTCCCCTGACATTAAGTCCAGTCATGTCTGACTCTGGGACTCTGGTGCTCATCTCCATTTCTAAGCCGAAGAGCCAGCGTTGTCCATAGACACCTCCAAGGTCATGTGGCCGGCATGACTGCATGGAGCGCCGTTACCTTCCCGCCGGAGCGGTACCTATTGATCTACTCACATTTGCATGTTTTCGAACTGCTAGGTTGGCAGAAGCTAGGGCTGACAGCGGAAGCTCACGCCGCTCCCCGGAATCGAACCTGTGACCTTTCGATCAACAAGCTCAGCAGCTCAGTGCTTTAACCCACTGCGCCACCGGAGGCTCCATAATGAGCATATAGACAGGCGGGTGGAAATTAGCCAAAACAGACAGCTCGACGAAGAGCTTTGGCGTTCGGCCAGGCTTCGGCAGATAAGGATGAGAGGCAGTCAGGGAAAATGAAACCAATTTCTGAGTCCTAACGAGGGGATATAAAGTTCCAATCATAGGAAATATAGGCAGATGAAGCATCGTTTCAGATCCCTGCTAAGTTCTTGTTCTTGTCTCATGGAAGCCTTGCCTGGAAGATTCATGTTCAAGGATTTCTTGCTGAACGGTTTGACTCTTTGTCACTTGTGATAACCTATTCATGCCTTGGGTCAACGCTTCCCTGTTTCTTTGGATTTTATTTGAGAAGTCTGGACTTTGCTTTTGAACTTTGTGTACCATACCTTGGACTAAACGAAACCAATTTCTGAGTCTTAACGAGGAGATATAAAGTTCCAATCATAGGAAATATAGGCAGATGAAGCATCGTTTCAGATTCCTGCTACGTTCTTGTTCTTGTCTCATAGAAGCCTTGCCTGGAAGATTCATGTTTAAGGATTTCTTCCTGTATGGTTTGACTCTTTGTCTCTTGTGATTACCTATTCATGCCTTGGATCAACGTTTCTCTGTTTCTTTGGATTTTGTTAGAGAAGTTTGGACTTTGTTTTTGAGCGTTGCTTGGACTAATTTGTTCCTGCTTATCTTCTAACCTAATTGGATTTATCGATTTCCTTAAAGTGCGTCTTAACGAGGGGATATAAAGCTCCAAGCATAGGAAATATAGGCAGATGAAGCATCGTTTCAGATCCCTGCTACGTTCTTGCTCTTGTCTCATGGAAGCCTTGCCTGGAAGATTCATGTTTAAGGATTTCTTGCTGTACGGTTTGGCTCTTTGTCTCTTGTGATTACCTATTCATGCCTTGGGTCAACGCTTCCCTGTTTCTTTGGATTTTATTTGAGAAGTCTGGACTTTGTTTTTGAACTTTGCTTGGACTAATTTGTTCCTGCTTATCTTCTAACCTAATTGGATTTACTTATTCCCTTAAAGTGTTTTTCTACTTTGCTGTTTTTACTTATCTTCAATAATAAAGGATTGTTTTTCCTACTCAACGTGTGGTGTTTCAGAGGGCTATTCCTGTCCTGGAGTTAGCACATTCAAGGGAGGCTCAATCTGTTTGCATTCAAGGTGGGGTTAGATCCCTGCAATTGGGTTGAACCCCCCCAACCCTCCCCCCCCCCACCGAGAGACCCACTTTTATTGCAGGAGGGGTCGTCCTTGTTGAAGCAGGGGGGGTTGTCCAAGGGAGGGGCCCCCTTCACCCAGTGGATGGGTCCCAACCAGTTCAGCTGCTTCTCCGGCCCCACGTAGTGCCCCACCACCTGCAGAGGGAGAGAAAAGCGTGGGGCGGAGGCACACGGGCACCCCTCCACCCCCACCACAAAAGAGCCCCACGGGAATGGGCCTGGGGGGGCAGCCCAAGGCCCCACGCACCTGGTACTCCCCGCTCTCCACGTCCGCCATGGCCCACAGGTCAAAGTCGGTGTCGCGGTCGTTGTTCTCGTCCATGCTGACGGTGCCCGTGACGCCTGGGGAGGGAAAGAGTGGGGGCATCAAGCCAGGGATGGGGGG